>NW_021703781.1:9886645-10022407 GCF_005190385.1 Monodon monoceros | reverse complement strand
TCCCTCCCACCCCCCCCCCTTATCCCACCCCTCTAGTTGGTCGCAAAGCACTGAGCTGATCTCCCTGTGCCATGCAGCTGCTTCCCACTAGCTAGCTATGTTACATTTGGTAGTGTATATATGTCAATGCTACTCTCTCACTTCGTCCCAGCTTACCCTTCCCCCTCCCCATGTCCTCAAGTCCATTCTCTATGTCTGCATCTTTATTCCTGTCCTGCCCCTAGGTTCATGAGAACGATTTTTTTTTTTAGGTTCCATATATATGTGTTAGCATATAGTATTTGTTTTCCTCTTTCGGACTTACTTCACTCTGTATGACAGACTCTAGGTCCATCCACCTCACTACAAATAACTCAATTTCGTTTCTTTTTATGGTTGAGTAATATTCCATTGTATATATGTGCCACATCTTTATCCATTCACCTGTTGAGGGACACTTAGGTTGCTTCCATGTCCTGGCTATTGTAAATAGAGCTGCAATGAACATTGTGGTACGTGACTTTTTTTTTTTTTTTGCGGTACGCGGGCCTCTCACTGTTGTGGCCTCTTCCATTGCGGAGCACAGTCTCCGGACGCGCAGGCTCAGCGGCCATGGCTCACGGGCCTAGCCGCTCCACGGCATGTGGGATCTTCTCGGACCGGGGCACGAACCCGTGTCCCCTGCATTGGCAGGCGGACTCTCAACCACTGTGCCAACAGGGCAGCCCCCATGACTCTTTTTGAATTATGGTTTTCTCAGGATATATGCTCAGTAGTGGGATTGCTGGGTTGTATGGTAGTTCTGTTTTTAGTTTTTTAAGGAACCTCCCCTCATTGTAGTTTTGATTTGCATTTCTCTAATGATTAGTGATGTTGAGCATCTTTTCATGTGTTTGTTGGCGATCTGTATATCTTCTTTGGAGAAATATCTCTTTAGGTCTTCTGCCCATTTTTGGATTGGGTTGTTTTTTTGATATTGAGCTGCATGAGCTGCTTGTATATTTTGGAGATTAATCCTTTTTCAGTTGTTTCATTTGCAAATATTTTCTCCCATTCTGAGGGTTGTCTTTTCGTCTTTTTATGGTTTCCTTTGCTGTGCAAAAGCTTTTAAGTTTAATTAGGTCCCATTTGTTTATTTTTGTTTTTATTTCCATTTCTCTAGGAGGTGGGTCAAAAAGGATCTTGCTGTGATTTAGGTCATAAAGTGTTCTGCCTGTTTTCCTCTGAGAGTTTTATAGTTTTATCTGGCCTTACATTTAGGTCTTTAATCCATTTTGAGTTTATTTTTGTGTATGGTGTTAGGAAGTGTTCTAATTTCATTCTTTTACATGTAGCTGTCCACTTTTCCCAGCACCACTTATTGAAGAGGCTGTCTTTTCTTCATTGTATATTGTAGTTTTTTTTTTAACATCTTTATTGGAGTATAATTGCTTTACAATGGTGTGTTAGTTTCTGCCCCATAACAAAGTGAATCAGTTATACATATACATATGTTCCCATATCTCTTCCCTCTTGCGTCTCCCTCCCTCCCACCCTCCCTATCCCACCCCTCCAGGCGGTCACAAAGCACCGAGCCGATATCCCTGTGCCATGCGGCTGCTTCCCACTAGCTATCTACCTTACGTTTGTTAGTGTGTATATGTCCATGGCTCTCTCTCGCCCTGTCACAGCTCACCCTTCCCCTTCCCCATATCCTCAAGTCCGTTCTCCAGTAGGTCTGTGTCTTTATTCCTGTCTTACCCCTAGGTTCTTCATGACATTTTTTTTTCTTCTTAAATTCCATATATATGTGTTAGCATATGGTATTTGTCTTTTTCTTTCTGACTTACTTCACTCTGTATGACAGACTCTAAGTCCATCCACCTCACTACAAATAGCTCAATTTCGTTTCTTTTTATGGCTGAGTAATATTCCATTGTATATATGTGCCACATCTTCTTTATCCATTCATCCGATGATGGGCACTTATGTTGTTTCCATCTCCGGTCTATTGTAAATAGAGCTGCAATGAACATTTTGGTACATGACTCTTTTTGAATTTTGGTTTTCTCAGGGTATATGCCCAGTAGTGGGATTGCTGGGTCATATGGTAGTTCTATTTGTAGTTTTTTAAGGAACCTCCATACTGTTCTCCATAGTGGCTGAACCAATTCACATTCCCACCAGCAGTGCAAGAGTGTTCCCTTTTCTCCACACCCTCTCCAGCATTTATTGTTTATAGATATTTTGATGATGGCCATTCTGACTGGTGTGAGATGATATCTCATTGTAGTTTTGATTTGCATTTCTCTAATGATTAATGATGTTGAGCATTCTTTCATGTGTTTGTTGGCAGTCTGTATATCTTCTTTGGAGAAATGTCTATTTAGGCCTTCTGCCCATTTTTGGATTGGGTTGTTTGTTTTTTTGTTATTGAGCTGCATGAGCTGCTTGTAAATTTTGGAGATTAATCCTGTGTCAGTTGTTTCATTTGCAAATATTTTCTCCCACTCTGAGGGTTGTCTTTTGGTCTTGTTTCCTTTGCTGTGCAAGAGCTTTTAAGTTTAATTAGGTCCCATTTGTTTATTTTTGTTTTTATTTCCATTTCACTAGGAGGTGGGTCAAAAAGGATCTTGCTGTGATTTAGGTCATAAAGTGTTCTGCCTATGTTTTCCTCTGAGAGTTTTATAGTTTTATCTGGCCTTACATTTAGGTCTTTAATCCATTTTGAGTTTATTTTTGTGTATGGTGTTAGGAAGTGTTCTAATTTCATTCTTTTACATGTAGCTGCCCACTTTTCCCAGCACCACTTATTGAAGAGGCTGTCTTTTCTTCATTGTATATTGTAGTTTTAATTGAGCATTTTATGATTCCATTTTCTCTCCTTGTTTAGCATATTTGTTGTACTATTTTTAAACTTTTTTTTTGTACTAGAATTTTTTACTATACATTTACAACTAATCCAAAATCACTTTAATGTAACACTATGGGGCTTCCCTGGTGGTGCAGTGGTTAAGAGCCTGCCTGCCAATGCAAGGGACACGGGTTTGAGCCCTGGTCCGGGAAGATCCCACATACCACGGAGCAACTAAGCCTGTGAGCCACAACTACTGAGCCTGCGCTGTAGAGCCCACGAGCCACAACTACTGAGCCCATGTGCCACAACTACTGAAGCCTGAGCGCCTAGAGCCTGTGCTGTACAACAAGAGAAGCCACCACAATGAGAAGCCCCCACTCGCCACAACTAGAGAAAGCCCGCGCACAGCAACAAAGACCCCCCCAAAAATATATAAATAAAATTAATAAAGTAAAAAACAAGTAACACTATGGATTCATCAGTAGTGAAAGTACCTTATAATAATAAAATATTTCTAATTCCTCCCTCCCACCCGTTGTATCATTACTGTCATTAATTTCACTTATATATAAGTATATATATGCTTATATTTGTAATTATTTTGAACAGTTATCTGTTAGATCAATTAAGAATAAGAAATTAAAAGTTTTTATTTTACCTTCACTTATTCATTTTCCAGTGATTTTCCTTTCTTTATAGATCAGACTTTCTGACCTATATCATTTTACTTCTCTCTGAAGAATTTCTTTTAACATTTCTTGCAAGCCCAGTCTACTGGAAAAAAATTCTCTCAATTTTTGTTTGAGAAAGTCTTTTTCCTCCTTCTCTTTTGAAGGTGATTTTCACAGGGTACAGAGTCTAGGTTAGTTCTAGACACTTTAAATATTTCCCTCCATTCTCATCTTGCTTGCATGGTTTCTGAGGAGAAGTCAAATGCTGGTCTTATGTTTGCTTCTCTATAGGTAAGCTTTTTTTTTCCTTCTGGCTTCTCTCAAGATTTTTTCTTCATCTTTAATTTTCTGAAGTTTGAACACGATATGCCTAGTTATAGGTTGTTATTATTGTCGTTTTGGTGTTTATCTTCCTTGGTGTTCTCTGAGCTTCCCAGATCTGTGGTTCAGTGTCTGACATTAATTTGGGGGAAATTATCAGTCATTATTCCTTCAAATATTGCTTCTGTTTTTTATTTTCTCTCTTTCTTCTTCTGATAATCTCATTATACATATGTTACACTTTTTGTAGTTGTCCCACAGTTTTTGGATGTTCTGTTCTGTGTTTTTTTTTTTCTCTTTGATTTTCAGTTTTGGAAGTTTCTATTGTCATATCATCAAGCTCAGAGATTTTTTTCCTCAGCCATGTTCTGTCGACTAATGAGCCCATAAAAGGCACTCTTCATTTTTGTTACAGTGTTTGTGATCTTGCGATCTCTAGCATTTCTTTTTGATTCTTTCTTAGAATTTCTATCTGTCTGCTTTCATTACTGATGTGTTCTTGCATGTTGTCTACTTTTTCCATTAGAGCACGCACTTAGCACATTAATTATACTTGTTTTAAATTTCCAGTCTGATAGTTCCAACATCCCTGCCATGTCTGACTCTTATTCTCATACTTGTTCAGTGTCTTCAGACCATGTCTTTTGCCTTTTAGTATGCCTTGTCGTTTTTTGTTGAAATCTGCAGATGATGTACTGAGTGAAAGGAACTCTGGTAAATAGGCCTTTAGTAACGTGGTGTGGTAAGGTGTGGGGGAAGGGGAAGCATTCTATAGTCCTACGATTAGATCTCAGCCTTTGATGAACCTGTACCTTGGTCCTTGGTCTGTGAACTTCACCGGTACTTCTCAGTTGTTTCCCCCCCTTAGGTGGGACAGGCTGGCTAGAAGGGACTGGAGTTGAGTATTTCCCTTTCCCTGGGTAGGTTTGGCTCTGATAAAATCCCAGTAGGTTTTGGTAAAACAGTTTTTCATGAGGGCAGGCATTGTCAAGAAGAACAGAATGCACTGGTGTAGTTCAAAATGGCTCCTTTCCCCCTTTCTCTGCCAGAAGCTTGAGGGGATTTTTCTGTGATATTCACTGTGAGGACTTGGTAGAGCTCTTAGAGGTAAAACCCAAAAGGTGTGGGGTCCCCCTGATGACTAGGTCCCCCTGGAGTTTTTAACTCTCAGACTTGTCCACATTGGGCCTCTAGAAATTAATCAGTTACAGTTTACGTTGCCCTGGCACTGGTTCCTGTGGAGGTTTCTGCCCCATTGACTTGTGATTCTCCAGATCTGCCTATCTCTCTGATTTGGGGAATAGTAGTTTGTCCTGTGATTTCACTTCTCTGAAGAATCTAAGAAGTGGTGGTGATTTTTCAGCTTGTTCAGTTTTTTACTTGTTAGGACAGAGTGGCAACTTCTAAACTCCTTACATGTTGGACTAGAATACCAAATAGTTGAATCTTAATGTGCTCTATGAGGAGACAGAGAACAACCATGAAAGTCCTCTGTATCATAGAGGTGTGCTCGTTACCACATGCAAATCACTAAAGGGAGTTACTAGAATTCATGATGTTACACATTTTCCTTAGACAAAAAGACAAGTGTTCTAAATTGTTAACATTAATGACTCTGTCCTA
The DNA here is from genome assembly GCF_005190385.1 of Monodon monoceros. NCBI lineage: Eukaryota > Metazoa > Chordata > Mammalia > Artiodactyla > Monodontidae > Monodon > Monodon monoceros. The sequence continues at coordinate 10,016,977 of NW_021703781.1, read as the reverse complement.
AGTGTGATGGAAAATGAGTGTTACCTCTCAAGGAAGGGAGAGACCTGGTCAGATTTGAGTGTTTGAAAGATCACTCTGGCTGCATCAGGCAAAAGAGGTCTCAGGCAACTTCAGCAAGAATGGTTTTTTTTTTTTTTGGCGGTACACAGGCCTCTCACTGTTGTGGCCTCTCCCGTTGCGGAGCACAGGGTCCGGACGCGCAGGCTCAGCGGCCATGGCTCACGGGCCCAGCCGCTCCGTGGCATGTGGGATCTTCCCGGACCAGGGCACGAACCCGTGTCCCCTGCATCAGCAGGCGGACTCTCAACCACTGAGCCACCAGGGAAGCCCCCAAGAATGTTTTTTTTAAAAAAGACTCAGTCCCATAAGACTGCCCTCACTTCAGACACTGGTCACAAATGTCAAGTCCCCAGGTTACCCACGCTACTGTCTAACTTGGATTCCCATGACCCTCCCAAGTTTCAGTTCACAGAAGTCAGGAAAACAGTTTACTTACACTTACTGGTTTATTATAGAGGCTATAGCTCAGGAACACCCAAATGGAAGAGACATGTAGGGCATGACTTCTCCAGGCTCACCACCCTCCCAGTACCTCAATGTGTTCACCAACCTGGAAAACTCTCTGAATTACATTGTGTAGGGGTTTTTATGGAGGTTTAATCATGTCAGCATGATCGATTATTAAATCAATCTTCAGTCGCTCCACCTTCTGGAGCTTGGGGGATGGGGCTGAAAGTTCCAGGATTCGAATCAAGGTTTGGTCTTTCTGGTGACTAGCCCCCATCCTGAAGCTAGGGCATTTGCCAAGAGTCATCTTATTAGAAGAAAAGACACTCCTCTCGCACAGGAAATTCCAAGACATTTAGGAGCTCCATGTCAGGAACTGGGAACAAAGACCAAATAGGTATTTCTTATGCCACAGAGGTTCAGGCAGATTGGAGGGAGACCATTAATTCTTTTAAGAAGCATGTCTCTGAATGGGAAAAGAAGGCAGGATGGAATCTACAAGGCATGGGTGTTCCAGGGAATTTTTGAAAATTAGCAAGGTTAGATGTTTAAATGGAAGACATTAAAGAGAGAGGGTATATTTAAATGCACAATATTGAAGAGGAGGTATGTGGAATGGCATCCAGGGCAGAGGAGGAGAGAATGACTTGTGAGAGAAAACGGATGGTGTCCTCCATTATGACAGGAGGGAAGGATGCAGACAAATGTGTAAATTTGGGGGTAAGAGTTGAGACAGTTCCTGATGATGGTTTTGAATTTCCCTATGAGGTAAAAGAGGGAGGGTCACCATCTGACAGGGGGAGAAAGAGAGGGCAGCCTTGGGTTTGGTAAAGGCCTGGAGGATTTGAAATTCTTGGGAATGTTTGGGGAATTTAGAGAGGAGTACAGTGAAAAACTCAAACCATGAAAAAAGAAAGCCATACAAGGATATACAATGGAGAAAAGACAGTCTCTTAAATAAGTGGTGCTGGGAAAACTGGACAGCTACATGTAAAAGAATGAAATTAGAACACTCCCTAACACCATACACAAAAATAAACTCAAAATGGGTTAGAGACCTAAATGTAAGACCAGACACTGTAAAACTCTTAGAGGAAAACATTGGAAGAACACTCTGACATAAATCACAGCAAGATCTTTTTTTATCCACCTCCTAGTGTAATGGAAATAAAAACAAAAATAAACAAATGGGACCTAATTAAACTTAAAAGCTTTTGCAAAGCAAAGGAAACTACAAACAAGACGAAAAGACAACCCTCAGAATGGGAGAAAATATTTGCAAACGAATCAACAGACAAAAGATTAATCTCCAAAATATATAAACAGCTCATGCAGCTCAATATTAAAAAAACAAACAACCCAGTCCAAAAATGGGCAGAAGACCTAAATAGACATTTCTCCAAAGAAGACATACAGATGGCCAAGAAGCAAATGAAAATCTGCTCAACATCACTAATTATTAGAGAAATGCAAATCAAAACTACAATGAGTTATTACCTCACACCAGTTAGAATGGGCATCATCAGAAAATCTAGAAACAACAAATGCTGGAGAGGGTGTGAAGAAAAGGGAACCCTCTTGCACTGTTGGTGGGAATGTAAATTGACACAGCCACTATGGAGAACAGTATGGAGGTTCCTTAAAAATCTAAAAATAGAATTACCATAAGATCCAGCAATCCCACTACTGGGCATATACCCAGAGAAAACCATAATTCAAAGAGACACATGCACCCCAATGTTCATTGCAGCACTATTTACAATAGCCAGGATATGGAAGCAACCTAAATGCCCATCGAGAGACGAATGGATAAAGAAGTTGTGGTACATATATACAATGGAATATTGCTCAGCCATAAAAAGGAATGAAATTGAGTCATTTGTAGAGATGTGGATGGATCTAGAGACTGTCATACAGAGTGAAGTAAGTCAGAAAGAGAAAAACAAATATTGTATATTAACGCATGTATGTGGAACCTAGAAAAATGGTACAGTTGAACCGGTTTGCAGGGCAGAAATTGAGACACAGATGTAGAGAACAAGTGTATGGACACCAAGGGGGGAAAGTGGTGGTGGTGGTGGTGGTGGTGGTGGTGTGATGAATTGGGAGATTGGGATTGACATATATACACTAATATGTACAAAATGGATAACTAATAAGAACCTGCTGTATAAAAAAATAAAGTATAATTAGAAAGAAAAAAGAAAGCCGTAATTGAAACTCTATTATACAGATTAAGACATTGTCTCCATCAAAAGATAACACAGGGACTTCCCTGGTGGCACAGTGGTTAAGAATCCACCTGCCAATGCAGGGGACACGGGTTCGAGCCCTTGCCCAGGAAGATCCCACATGCCCCGGAGCAACTAAGCCTCACAGCTACTGAGCCTGAGCTCCACAACTACTGAAGCCCTCGTGCCTAGAGCCCGTGCTCCGCAACAAGAGGAGCCGCCGCAATGAGAAACCCATGCACCGCAACGAAGAGTAGCCCCCGCTCGCCGCAACTAGACAAAGCCCACGTGCAGCAACAAAGACCCAATGCAGCCAAAAATAAATAATAAATAAATTTATATTAAAAAGAAACACAAAGGGGGTGATAATACAAGCTACGACAATCTTGGGAGAAGATTGTCCAAACAATTGGACATTTACCAATTTGTAACACATTTAACTCTCATTGCACCAATTTCTAGAGTATACAGAAAGCTTCTATATCAATAAGAAAAAAGAATAATCAATAGAAAACTGAGCAAAAATGTTGAACAGGCATTTTACTAAAGAGTAAACTCAAATGACTAATAGATGAAAAGATGTTTGATATTATTCGTCATCAGGAAAATAACAATTAAATCTACAATGAGACAATACTGTACAACAAACAGATTGGCAAAAATTGAGAAATCAACACTTAGAAAGTATTGGCAAGGATTACATATTAGTTTCCGAATGCTGCTGGAATAAATTACCACAATCTCAGTGGCTTAAAACAACACAGTTTCTGGAGGTCAGTCTCATTGGGATAAATTCAAGATGTTGGCAGGACTAGTTCCTTCTGGAGGCTGTAGGAGAGAATCTGTTTTCCAGACTTTTACAGCTTCTACAGGCTATCTATCAATACTTTCCTTGGCTTGTAGTCCTGAAACTGTACACCTCAGGTTGGGACTTGAACCCACAACCTGGGACACGAACCCAGCCAAAACCCAGATTGGAACTTGAACTCATGGTCTTTTAATCAGAATCATTCACCTGGTGCCAGGACTTACTGAGGCTCAGGTTCTTTGTGTCTCAGCATAGAAGGAATTCAGCGAGAAGCAAAGCAATAGGCAAGAAGTAGATTTATTAATATACTTGTGAGGGATACAAGTGGGCAGGCAAGGGGGCTCTGCCCCGAGAATTAAGCGGGCTACATTTTTTTAATATACAGCAGGTTCTTATTAGTCATCCATTATATACATTGTTAGTGTATATATGTCAATCCCAATCTCCCAATTCACCCCACCACCATCACCCCTCACCTGCTTTTGATTTTTATAATCAAAAGAAAGTGGGGAGGAGGAAGAGACCACCTTCTTCCTCATCCTTTGAGTAGATGTCAGGCTTGCATTACTAGCTGCTCCTTCACATTGGGCAGGAGAGTGTTCGACCCTATAAGGTCAAGCTAGGACTGTCGTGGTGCTTCTTCCAATCAGCAGAAGGGGGGTAACATATACTAGAAAAAAAAATTGTTTTAGAGTGGCTTTCTATTTATTTATTTTTTGGCCACTCTGTATGGCTTGCCGGATCTTAGTTCCCTGACCAGGGACTGAACCCACACCCTCGGCAGTGAAAGTGCTGAGTCCTAACCACTGGACTGCCAGGGAATTCCTTATACTAAAATATTTTAAATCATCTCAGGTTTCAGTATAATGAGGGTCTCCTGCTTTGGAATGTCACCTTTCCCTTATATTCCTGTCCTTGGTTCTAAGGATCATTATCTTGCTGGACTTGACCAGCAGGCTGAAGGTCTCATTTTTTCACTTAATGGCCTGGGGCATATCTCGTGCTTTTATTGATGGCTTTATAGTTAAGCAAGCCTGCTTTGTTCCATGATATTCCCATAGCTTTCTCGAGCGATCATTAACTTACAGTGGTCTCCCAAAATTCCCTATGTTTCCGTCTCTATCTATAATCCCCTAGTGGGATTTCTAAAACTACTTGTGTAACTTTCCGACTCTGTCCCTATCAGTCCCTTCTTCCATCTTCAAAGCCAGCAGTGTAGCGTCTTCAAATCTCTCTCACTCCTTCTGACCTCTGCTTTTCTCATCATGAAACAGGAGGGAAGGGGGCACGGCACAACCTTTAAAAGAATGACATAGGACATGACAAGAACTGGTTAGAACCAACTAGGTCCAAGATGACAGAATATTTGACTTCCAGTGGACCTTGAGCCCAATCATATGCCCATTGTAATACATTAGCATAAGCTAAGTGACATGCCTGCCAGCGCCATGACAGTTCTGAGGCCAACCATAAAAGGCCAAAGAGTGGGTGGTGGCCCAAGTCCTGGAAATCTCTGCCCCTCCCCCGAAATAATTGGAATAATCCTCCCACTCCTTAGCCTATGAAATTACCCAGCCCATGAAAACTAACCATGCCATATTTCGGGGCTTCTAGCCTTCTGAGATGGCCCATGCTCTGTCTTTGGAGTGTGTTTCTCTCTAAATAAATCCACTTCTTACCTATCACTTTGTCTGTCACTGGATTCTTTTGTGATGAGGCAAGAACCTTAAATTCATCAGGAACAATCACATCTCCTTCTGTGACTCTGAACCTTAGCGTCCCTCTTATGTGTCCTTGTGATTACAGTGCCCACCCTCCCAATCTCCTCAAGTTGAGATCCTTAACTAATCACAACTGCAAAGTCCTTTTTTTATAATGTAAGGAAAGGAAACGTATTAACAGCTTCTGGGGATTAGGAGATGGACTTCTTGGGGGCCATTACTCTGCCTACCACAGATTGAAACAATGGGAACGCCATACTCTGCTGGTAAGCGTGTATATTGGTATAACTATTTTAGAAAACAATTGGATATTTCCCAACAGAGTTGAACACATCCACTTCCTGTGACCCAGAAGTTGCACTTCCAGTCTACACTTGAGAAAACCCTTCCACCCAGGCACCAGGAAACAGGCACTAGAATAACCGAAGGGATCTAGTCCTAGTATCTCTCTGATCTCATCTCCTTTTTCTTTTTTAAAATTTATTTATTTATTTTTGGCTGTGTTGAGTCTTTGTTGCTGCGCATGGGCTTTCTCTAGTTGTGGCGAGGGAGGCTACTCTTTGTCGCAGTGTGCAGACTTCTCATTGTGGTGGCTTCTTTTGTTGTGGAGCACAGGCTCTAGCCGTGTGGGCTTCAGTAGTTGTGGCTCGCAGGCTCAGTGGTTGTGGCTCGTGGGCTCTAGAGCACAGGCTCAGTAGTTGTGGCGCATGGGCTTAGTTGCTCCGCAGCATGTGGGATCTTCCCGGACCAGGGATTGAAGCCGCATCCGCTGCATTGGCAGGCGGATTCTTAACCACTGCGCCACCAGGGAAGTCCCTCATCTCCTTTTATTTTTGGCCATGCTTACTCTTCTCCAGACACATGGGATGTTGTATGATGAAATTGGCTGGAGTTTGTCCCCTGCTTCCTGGGAGGGAGCTTCTAATCCTTGGCATTTCCTGAGTGTTAGAAGCGTCTTTGTTGTTCTTGGTGGGCCCTCAGACCACACCTGAGTTTATGCTAATGAGGTGACTCAGGATGGGGGTTGGTCATGCCTGAAAGACCATGTGATAAGACGGGTGGGGCTTTGAGTCATGTGACATCAGCCCATCTTCTGGGGGAAGGGGAAGGGGCTGGAGATTGAACTGCATGGGCAATGGATGATTTAATCATGCCTACATAATGAAACTCTAGACACAGAAATAAAACTCTGGACACAAAAGCTCAGGGTAAGTTCCCTGGTTAACAATACTCTATGCCAGGAGGGTGACGCATCCTGACTGTGGGGAAGAGACATGGAAGCTTTGTGTTTGGGATCCTCCCAAATCTCGCCCTATGAGACTCTTTTTCCTGATTTGAATCCTTTTTGCTATGGTAAGATTGTAAGCCTAAGTACAGTGCTTACCTGAGTTCTGTGAGTTCTTTTAGTGAATTCTGGAACTTGAGGGAGTAGGGGGAACCTCCATAAGTGTAACCAGTTGGTCAGAAGCGTGGGTGGCCTGGGGACCCCTGAGCTTGGTGTGAGAATCTGAAGTGAGGGCAGTCTTGTGGGGCATATGCCCTTAACTTGTGAAGTTTGGCCTAACTCAAGGCAGTTAGTGACAGAGCGGCATTGCACAGACCCTTCTGTATGGTCCTGTCTTGAGAATGCTGCGCTGCTTCTCCCTCTGCTGGAACACCTTACCTTAGACGGCCACGTGTCTTGGCTTAGATGTCAACTCAGTGGCGAATACCGTAGAAGCTCCATTGCAGCCTCCCACCCTGGTACTTTCCATCTCTTTCCCTGCTTTTGTTCCTAATTAGGACTTCTCATCTTTTAACATACAACATAACTTATCTGTTTTTTCCATTTATTGTAGTTTTCCACACCTAGAATACCCACGGGGGAAGGGATTTTATCAGTTTTGATCACTGTTCTATCCCAATGCCTAAAGTAGTACCTGGCACATAGTAGGTGCTCAAGAAATATTTGTCCAGTGAACGAGTGAATAATAGCAAAAATGTCAGCTCCCCAAATGTCTACTAATAGTAGACCACATAAATATAACACAATGCCAAACAACAGTAAACATGAATAAAGTATACTCATCAACATGGGTGAATCCCCCAAACATCATATTGATGATGCAAGCAAGTAACAGTAGAAAATATACAGTATGATTCCATTTACAAAAGTTCAAAGACAGGCATACATATCTATGAGTGAAAGTTTAAATAAAGGCATGGGAATAAATATCAGGATAACAGTTACCTCTGGGAGGGAGGTGGTAGGGAGAGGGGATGAGGGAAAACTGGGGAGGACACAAAGGCGACGGCTTCTCATGTACTGGCAATGTCCTATTTCTTAGCCTAAGTCCTGATCCCATGGGTATTCTTTTTTTTTTTTAAGAAGGACCTGCAACAGATTAAGAGGAGCAGTCAGAAAAGTAGGCAGAACAGCAGTCAGGTGTGGTGTCTTAGAAGCTCAGAAGTGTTTGAAAGAAGATATAGTGATTGATTGCCAAATGCTGATAGAACAAGTGATTCACGGACTGAAAAACGACTATAGGAATGTGGTGGTCACTTGTGACCTTGTGTCTTAGTGGAATTATGAGGGTTAATCGGAATGGGTTTAAGAGACAATGAGAGAAATGAGAGATGGCACATATACACAATTCTTCTTTTATTTATCTATTTATTTATTTTTGTACTTTTGTATTTTGGCTGCACTGCATGGCATGCAGGATGGTTCCCCAACCAGGGATTGAACCGGGGCCTCTGCAATGAAAATGCCGAATCCTAACCACTAGGCCACCAGGGAACTCTACCCTGTGGGTTTTCTCATTGTGATTATTCTTGAAACTATACATGTACATTTCATACACTCTTCTGTATGTCTGACATATTTCACAGTTAAGAAGAGGAGAAAAAGAACCATAGGAGAATGACTGAGTAGTCTTGAGTCCTCAGTTCCACTGATGAAGTTATTGTGAATTTAGAGTGATAGCAGGGCTGTATGATTGCGTCTGGCAGCTCTTAGATACCTGAGGGTACATCTGGAGAAGGCAGATTTGGATTCATCTCTCAATGGAGTTTGGCCAGGTGGGAGACATGAAGGTAAAACGAGCAAGGAAATCTATCATTTTGGCAAGGGAACAATTGAAAACCTGTTCTATGGAAACAAGGCTGAAACAGGAGGCAAGTGAAGTCAGGAGGGAGAAAGCGGAAATCCTGGGAAGATCTGGTTTGGGTGGGGAATGGCAGATCCAGAGCACCCCATGTAGTCAATGAACTGGACTCCATGGAAGTAAAATGTTGTAAGCCAGTGCAGTCATGGTGATGAGAGGTATTAAAGAGGCATGTTTGAGGCAAGACAATGTCTGGGTGCAACAGTGGCTGAATTGTCATAGACATATATCTTTTAGTTCCCACAACCTGCAGAAATCCCTCTATCCCAAAGCCAGCCCAAATAAAGCAACATTCAAAGCACTGCCAGTGTCCCGCTATGCAGAGGCACCTCAGGACACGCTCCCCAGCATGGGCAAGGGGCGCAGCAGAAGTGACTGGGGCAAAAGGATTTCTGGCTCCTCTCTTTTCTCCGACCCAGGCGCTTTTGTCTCCATCTGCAGTACATGTCCAGTTGCAAACGCTTAGCACTTTTAGCACTATTAGCTCCATTAGACTCTCCTGGTCTGTCACCATCATCCATCATCTAAATATTGCAACAGCCTTTTAAACTTTCCCTCGACTTCTCCTGTGCATCCTGCAGACTTCATCTTTGCGGCAACAGTGGCAATGCTATGTTCGTTGGCAGTAATGGATCATCCTGATTTCCCCCATAATAATAGATATAGCAAAAAGGAAGGGAAAATCAGAAACTTGTGGACAACATCGCAACAAAAAGAGATGACAAGGTAGTCACAGAAGCCTGTAATTATATTGGAGATTGAAAACTATTTTTAAATTTACATATAGTAAAATTCACTCTTTTTGGTGTGCAGTTACTTTAAGTCTTGACAAATGCATAGAGTCATGTGATCACCGCCACAAATCAAGATACAGGTACACTTCATGGCTCCTAAAATTTTCCCCATGCTGTAGTCAACCCTCCCCTCCCCTCCACCCCACCAACCCCTGGGGACCACTGATCTGTTCTCCATCTCTGCAGTTTTGCCTTTTCTAGAATGTCATATAAATGTCATATACATGGAATCATGCAGTTTGGATCTCTTTGAGCCTGTTGTTGCTGAGTAGTATCCCACTAAGTGGACGTATCACAGTTTATCTGTTCACTCATTGAAGAACTTTTGGGTTATTTCCAGTTTGCCTCAGGAACTGACAGAATACAAGATACAATTCAGTAGCAATATAGATTTGGACTTGACTAACCAACCTGACCTAACTAATACATACAGAATTTTCATTCTTTTCAAGGGCATATGGGACATTTACCAAAACAGAACATATTCTGGGTCATAAAGAATGTATAGCAGATTTTATATAATTGAAATAATTCAGAGTATATCCTTTTGTATAATTAAATTGGAACCCAGTAAGAAGATAACTAGAACATCCCCTAATATTTGGAAACTAAGTAACACCCTTCTACCTAACTTATGGGCCAAAAGAGAAATCAAAATGGAAATTTAAATATCGTGAGCTAAATGATAATTAAAAAAACACGTAAAACTTGTGAGAGACGGTAAAGCAGTGCTTAAAAGGAAATTTAGAGCTTTAAATGAATATAGTCAAAAATCAATAAGCCTAGCTTCCAACTTAAGAAACAAACAAAAAGGACAATAAATATCCCTCCAAAAGCAGAAATATAGACACAATGAAACTAAGAACAGAGATCAATGAAATACAGGGCACAATAGAGAAAACTCAACAAAGCTGAAAGTTGCTCTTTGGAAAAAAATTATAAAATTGACAAAACACCAGCAAGACTGATCAAGGAAAGAAAGAGAAAACACAAAGAGCCCCAATATCAGAATGAAAAGTGGGACAGCACTACAGATTCTATAGACATCTGAGGGATAATATGAGGATGTTATGAATAACATGTCAATAAATCTGAAAATTTAGACAAAATGGAAAAATATTTCAAAAATACAATTTACCAAAGTGACATAGGAAGAAGTGGATAATCTGCATGGTCCTCTATCTATTAAAGAAAATGATTCTGTAATTTAAAACCTTCCCACAATAAAAATCAAGGTATAGATGGTTATTAGTATTCTCATTGAAAATCTATCAAGCACAAATTTATGATTTGTGTACTATCATCTATGTATAAATATGTTTATGTGTTATATAAAAAGCTGTCAGTGTTCACTTAAATTATATAGGGAGTGGTGGGTGAGGGTACAGGTGCAACAAAATTGGCCATGTATTGATAATTGTTGAAGCCCAACATTGGGTTTATTATACCTTAGGGCCTACTTTTGTAAATGTTTGCAATTTTCCATAATGAAATGTTTTTGTAAAAAAAAAAAGTCAGACCATAACATTACTGTGCAAAAGTCTCCACAAGCTTTTGTTGCTCCCTCTGAGTCAGAGTCACAATGGGCCGATGGCCAACCCGGCTCTTCCTGATCTGGTCACCCTGGCACCCCCTGGAATCTCACTCTCCACCACACTCTCACTCATTTTCATACCACTCTGACCTCCTCCTTATTGCTTGCCCATGACCAAGGCATACTCCCCTTTCAGGGTCTTTGCACTTCCTGTTCCCTTTGCATCAAATGTTCATCTATCAGATTCAGCATGGCTTGCGTCGGTTAGGTCTTTGCGCAAATGTCACCCTTTCAGGGAAGACTTCCCTGACCAAAGTCAAAATAAAATAACTCCATAAGTTGCACTTCTGTGCCCTCTCCCTGCCATGCTTTTCTCCAGAGCATCTGCATCATCTGACATATGAAATATTTACTTGTGTTTTTATTTACCGCCTGCTTCCCTCAAAAATGCAAACTTCAGGGGACTTTCCTAGTGGTCCCGTGGGTAAGACTCTGTGCTCCCAGTGCAGGGGGCCTGGGTTCGATCCCTGGTCAGGGAACTAGATCCTGCATGCATGCCACAACTAAGAGCCTGCATGCCGCAACGAAGATCCCCTGTGCCCCAACTAAGACCCGGAAAAGCCTAAATAAATAAATAAATATTAAAAAAAACAACCTGCCAACCCCCGCCCCCATGTTTTGACTGCATGAACATGTACCCCTCCCCCCCAAAAAAGTGCAAATTTCAACCAGACACGGACATTCACACCTGTACCCCAGTGCCCAGAATGGCACAGTAGGTGCTCAATAAACATGTACTGAATGAATGAATACAAAAGGTCCTCAGCTTCTCCAAGCCGTGTTAAGGGGCACCTTCCTGTTCCTTCACCCAGACCCCTCCACCCCTTCCTGGCCCCAGACCTCTTCCATATTCACCTGAGTCTGAGTCCCTCCGGCCCCCTCTCCTCCCCCACACCCTGGTTGTTGCCAGAGAACAGGGATATCCCTTCAGAGAGACAGGAGGCCTCTCTGGGAGCCAGAAAACCTGGATCATCATCCTTTCAGTGGTTTTGGAAAAATGGGGACTAAGGAATCTCTCAAGATGGTTTTGGACTCTCGCTCTGCCACTTACCAGCTCTGAGATTCTGCAGGGTCACTTCGCTTCCCTGACCATGTATATGTTTACTCATCTGACCAGTGGTGACAAAACCAACACCAACCATATAGCGTGGTTGTGACCGTTGAAGGGAATAGCCGAAGAGACCGGCTTTGCCCACGGAAGCACTTTCACTGTCAGATGCGGATGATAAAAATTTGGGCAGCTCTCTGAGAATCCTCGAACGGTCTTTCACAAGAGGAGGCCACGTCACCTTTGGGGGTGTTTGTTGCCTTATCCTTTTTAAAATGAAAGGCTGGCCCCGTCTCTCCCCGCGCCCTCCCTCTTCGCCCCCAACCCCTGCCCCCGCCCAGCGCCCTGCGCCCTGGACACGCGTTCTACCTGTCCTTGCACCTTGGTCCTGCACTTTCGCTCTCCACGCGCCCGCCCTGCGCCCTTCCTCACCCCGCGCCCTCGCTCTCCCGGTGCCCGCCCCGCACCCTCGCCCCGCGCCCGCCCGCTCCACGCGCTCTCGCGCCCGCCCGCTTCGTGCCCGATCCGTGCCCGTTCCGTGCTCGCTCCGCGTTCGCTCGCTCGCGCTCCCCGGCGCCGGCTGCGTAGGGAGCCGCTCTGCCCGCAGCTGGCGCAGCGCGGGGGCGGCCGCGGGTGGGCGGGTGCCGCGGGCCCGGGTGCAGAGCATGAACCGCCGCCGGCGCCGGCCGCGCGCTGCTGTGGGCCAGACTGCGGCGCAAGGGCTGCGCGGGAGCTACGCTGGCCCGGACCGAGGTAGGCAGCGGCCGCCGGTCCTCAGTCCCTCTGCCCGTCCGTCCCTCCCTCTTGCGGGCCGTCCCCTCCGCTCGCCTGCGCGGGCAGGGCGGGGCGTACGCGGGCCTAGGGTCCCGCCTGGCGCGGCCGTCGTGGGGCCGGGGCGCGGGCTCCCGGCGCGGGTCGCGGGGCGCGCGTGTAAGAGGGCGTGCGGGAGCCCAGTGCGGAGTTGCCCAGAACTCCGCCTCGGGCTGGACAGTGTCAGGACCTCCCAGTCCCCAGGCCCTGCGGGGCAGCGGGTGGTCTCAGCCTGGGCGTGGCGGGAGCGCACTCGGCGGGCTGGCGTGGACACCCGCCGGCGGGTCCCCTGCCCCGGGTCTGGTGTGGAGGAGGGAGGCTGGGAAATCTGAGGCGCTAGGGCTGCGCAGTTGGAAGTTTCCGTTTGCTTGTCTGCATTCTGGGCCCCGCGGTGGCATCTCACGCCCTTGCTGTGTGGTGAGGAATTGGGGCGTGAGCTCAGCATTTGAGGGGAGCCGGCCAGGGCCAGGGCGAGATGCCCCTGTCTGCACCGTGGGCAAGGGTCATTTGAAGGACCGTGCTCTCTCTGCCCCGGGCCCTCCCTGCTGGAAACAGAGCCTGGGGCAGGTACAGCTAGTTCTGGTCTGCACATGTGAGGGGGGGAGACAGACGAGCAGCAGGCCCCTTGTGCCCTGCATCTCTAGCTGCTTCTGAGCGCTGGAACTGGTGGATATTTACAGGGAGCCCGCCTGCCTCTTAGATGTGGTAGTGGATGGAGCACCCTTCTCCCCTGCTTGGAAACGGGAGCCCTGTCAGGTTCACCCTCCCCACTGCTGTCGTGCTTCTCCCACCCTCCTGAGCAATGGAAGGGCCCAGATGGCCACCTGACCTGGGAGCCCAGGACGTGCAGAGTCCGGCTGGCATATGCAGGGGTAACTCGCAGAGGCAGTGGTCGGGCCTGCCCCTCAGGGGTCTCCCACCTCCCTCTGGACAGTCTGGCCCAGCCCAGCCTCGCCTGGGTCCAGGCCCTTCCCTGCCCAGGTAGGAGGGCAGAGAGCAAAGCAGCAGCTCCTGTTGTGAGCAGAAAACTAGGGAGTAGGGAGGCCACAGGTCTTGACTTTTGAGCTGTGGGCAGGCTGCAGGCTCCTCTGAGACTCGGTTTCCCTGTAGAGTGACACCATGGTTTCAGTGACTTGTGAGGGCATTTCCGCTGACATCCAGGGACACTTTGCAATGGAACCTCAGGACCCCAACCCAGAATAGGAGGAGGGGATTCAGAGTGGGGGGAAGTGGAGGGCTTCGCTTGGGGCACAGGGGTACGTTTTCTGCCCCTCCAGCTTTTCTTTGTTCTTAAGGACATGTGTCAGAGTGACCAGCAGCCCTCTGGGGTCATGGGCCTGGGTGGGGTTAGCAGCAGAATCTGCAAGCCCTACCCCTGAGAAGAGCGAGCAGTGTGGGCCCACATGCTGACACCCTCCCAGGGCGGCTGTGTGCTCCAGCACACAGGAGCACAGCAGGTGTCCCTGTCCCCAGGTATGCCATGGGGGCCAGAGAGCCAGCCAAGAAGTTTGTTTTTCTCTGGGAGGCATCCTTGAACTGCCAGCCTGATGGCTTCCTTCCACCTGGCAAATCGTGGAAATGGAACAGTTCACACAGAGCAGAGGGGTTTTTTGGTGTAACTTAGCAACCGCAGGGGGAGGAGGGAGAAATACCGGCACCACCAGCGTTTGTGCTGGGTCGACCCGAGTGAGGCCAGGGGCTGGTGGGCCCAGGCTGAGGGGGAAGGGCATCCCCAGCACAAGTGGCTCCCCTGCAGCTGGCCAGACGAGGGACAGAGCCATTAGTCCGTCTCCTGGGTCCTCCAGAGGAGAGCAGTTAGAGGCTGGGATGCTCAGGTGTAGCCTGAGGGCCCCTGAGCCCACCTGTTTCCTCATCTGTGAATAATGGGCCAAACTGGCAGGATGGGAATAGCTTTGGTTGATATTTGGTTTTTAACCACAGAACCCTGTTCTCAAGCCGCATGTTTCAAAGCCAGATTTGTCAAATAGGCCAAGTGAAGGTGCAGGGCTAGGAGCGCGGCTGTGAGGTCCACACGCTGCCGTCAGGAGCTGGGGTGGGTGGGTGTAGGCTGCACTTCGCTGCATGGCCCTACCCCAGAAGAGGCCCCCCCCGGGCGTCCCTACAGGACCTGCTGGGGGTGGGTGCCAGGGCCACAGAGATGCTGGGTAGGGCCTGTCCAGGTGGTCTTGACTTAGTGCCAGCCGGGCCTCCTACTGCCCCCTGCTGGGACGTCTCCTCCCTCCCTGTTCCCTCCCGAGGCCATCTGCTTCAGCCCTGGTCCGCTCTGGCTGTTTTTACTCTCAGAGCTTCCAAATGCTGAGCAGAGATCTGCTTCCTGTAGCTCCCACCCACTGCAGGCTGCCTCTCATCCCTTTGCCCTCGCCTGCCCACCTTCCTCCTGAGATGAGTGTTTACTTAGCAACACGTCTTCCAGGCGTAATCTGAGGAGGGAAGCAGGGAGGACAGGAGGGAGGCCCTGCATCACAGGGTGGCATCGGTGGGGAAGCTGCCAGGCCCTTGGCCATGGGAGACGAGGCAGACCTCTGACACCCACTGGCCACATGTCAGGGCGCCCTGATCTGTTGGGGTCTGGGGAGGACATTCTGCCCTCTTTTAAGACTGTGTGCCTTTCTCACCTCTTTCTGGGCACAGAGCCTGGGGCTGTGTTTGTGTGAGAGAGAGAGTGAACACGAGGGTGCTCTGGGCTGGCACAGAGTGAGCTGGCTGTTACTGGTCCATTCAGAATGTCCCTGCAGTGGGGACACCGGGAAGTCCCGGTCTCACAACTCCAGAGTGGGGTTTGGGAAGGTCAGCCGACATCAGCATGGCTGTGGCGTGGCGGGAACCGTGGAAGGGAAAGTCGAAAGCCTCGCCGTGTCCAGGCCTGTGCCAAGTATGGGAGGGACAGAGGCCAGGTGCTGGAGGCAGGGAGGGCCTTGGGGATTCGCCTTTTGGGACGGGTCTCAGGCCCTGGAAGGAGGCTGGTGAGAGGTGTCTGGTCAAGAGTATGAAATCATCAGGGTCCACACCGATGCCTGCCAGGGCCGGGGAGGGGCAGGGGTGTGAGTGCTGCCTGTCGCTGACCCTGCCCCAGGGTGGATAGTCAGGTGGCTTCAGGTGTCTGAACGCTCTTGTCTGCAAAAGCATGTCCTTAGAGCCCCACAGGTGCCTTGAGTAGGATTCAGGGCAACACCCAGTGGTCCTGCCCTGGAAGCTTCTCCCGTCTCACTTATGTAAGAGGGAAGCTCTTCAGGGTCAGTGCACTGGTGCCGGGATGTGGACGTAGCACAGGAGAAAAGAGCCTCTTGTCCCCCTGGCCGCCGCGAGTCCCTGCACTGGGCGGGGATGGTTGGGGTCAGGCTGCGGCCTGTGCCGCCCGGGGTAGTGGCAGGAGCTCGGGCCGTGCCGTGGTCCTTCTGAGTGGGCTCTGGGGTCCTCCGCGGAGGGGGGTGAGTTTGGGAAGCGATGGGCGAGCACCAGCTTAGGAAGGAGGGGCCTGGGCCTTGGTGAGGGTCCCAGCTCTTCAGAGGAGAGCACCCCATTTCTCCTGGGGGACACACGCGCTGAGCCCCCAGGCAGGGAGCCTGCGCCGTAGGTGCGGCGTCGAGAACTCAGGGCGTCGTTCCCACTCCTCCAGCTCCTCCCAGGTGCGGTGCTGTCGCCCTAGTTGACAGCTGATGGCCTCAGAGGTGAAGCCACTTGCCGACAGCTTCTCCCAGCTCGAGCACAACGACAAACCTTCCTCAGCTGTCTCCCCCTCCAGCTCTTTTGCACCCTGCTCTCCTCCCCTGCGCGGGCCGACTGTAAAGGGTGTTCCCTGCTTGCCCACTGCATACCAGCACTTCCCACTCAGCCCAGCCCACTCCCATCTGTACGCCCCTCACTCCAGGCAAACAGGCTTCAGAGGCCCTTGGGTGTCTCTGGCACTGCTCCCTGGCTGTGGTCCCCCGGGCTCTGCAGGCCACCCTGCGCCTCCGTGTCCTCCGGCCCCCCTGCAGACCTTCCTGCGGGCGCCCCCTCCTCTCCCGGGGCACTCAGTGTTCCCCTTCCTTTCCTTAAGACCTGGGCCTCCATCCTCTCCTCCCCAGACGTGGCTGCCGTTCCCTCCTTGGTGTTGATCCCACCCCAGCTTGTCCCAGCAGCATTTGAGCCCAGGCCTGCTGGCTGCCTCCCAGGTGACCACGGGCAGCCTGTCCACTGTCATCGAACCCCTGAGCCTCCCCTGCCCAGCCCCCGCTCTGAGCAGGTGGGACAGCCAGGGCCTCCCTCTTACTCTGCCAGGTCAGCCCTTGACTGAGCCTTCGGCTCCTCTGACCCCATCCCTCCCCCTCCCCCTCCCCCTGCCCGCTGCCACCTCTGTGGCCGGGCTGCCCTCCCCTGGCCTGGACCGTGGCAGCGGCCTGCTTCCCCTGCAGTGCCTGCCCCACAGCACAGCCCAGTGACCTTTAACCTTCTCTTTGTAAAAATGCTTGGAGCCTCCTGCTCCCAAGCAGGACGGCCTCTCCCCACCTGGTCGGCTCCCAGCCTTCCTTAGGGCGCCTTCCTGCACAGGTGTGCTCTGCGGGGTGCCCTGGGCATACTGTGTAATTGTCTGTCTGTGACCCCTCGGGCTCAGGTCTATACCTGGCCTGTCGGCCCCAGATGGACCGCCAGCTCTGCGATGCTGGCTGTGCTGGGGGACTCAGCAACGTTTGTGGGATGTGTGTGAAGGTCTGTGCGCGGCGGGCGGAGAGCGCAGGTCTGTGTCTGGGAACCTGCGTGTCGGTGGGTGGGAGGCTCCTGGCCTTAGTCACGTTGCCGTCCCCTTTCGGGGAGAGGAGAGGGGAGCAGACCCACAAGCTCTGGGACAGGCAAGGCGGGGTGGGGCCGGGAGGACAGGCCCTTGCCTGTTGTCACCACCACTTCCATTTCTCCAAGTGTCACCCTCAGACTCTACCTTGAAGAGAGAGTTCTCCCTGGATCTGGTTGTCATGGCAACACTGTTAACAAAGAGTAGCTTCCGTGGAGGAGGCTGGCTCACCCAGAAACCGAGGGGGCTGGGCGAGGGTGTGCGTTCTGAT
Source organism: Monodon monoceros (assembly GCF_005190385.1). Taxonomy (NCBI): domain Eukaryota; kingdom Metazoa; phylum Chordata; class Mammalia; order Artiodactyla; family Monodontidae; genus Monodon; species Monodon monoceros. Next base: position 9,999,258 of record NW_021703781.1, on the reverse strand, counting down.
GCGTTTATGAGCAGAGCCTGTTTCCACACCCGCACCGAGATTGCCCAGGTTGTATGGACCCCTCTGCCCCCGGGGCTCTCTGGGCCTCTGGTACCCAGACCCCCGCCATGTGAGTGTCACGGAGCCTCGATTCCATCTGCGTGTGGCCTGGATCCCAGCCGCAGCTGGCTCACGGGGGTGTGCCCAGCCCTGGCACCAGGCCCTTTCCAGGGTGAGGAGCCCCGTTTTGTCACTGCGGAAACCCAGGCTCAGAGGCCCAGGCTTCTCTTGCCTAGGACTTCCCCGGAGACTGGTTCGGTGTCCAAGCCCGTTTCGGCTGTGGACTCTGAACAAGCCCTGTCTGGGTTCCGTTCCTCCTCTGAGGTTAGGGCTTCGGTTGAATGCGGTAATGACATGCAGCCCGGGCCGTGCCGACTGGGGACGGGCGATTGGCCCTGGGATCCAGGTCTCTGCCCTCAGAGCTGGGGGAGAGTGAAGGAGGGCGAGAGCTGGCTGTGTGCACCAGCTCGGGGATGAGGCTGGAGGGATTAGGGTCGGATGGGGTTAGAGGCTCATAGAGAAGGAGCTCTTGGACTTCTGAGGGGAGCCTCCGCAGCTTTCCTGAGTCGATCCCTTGGAGCAGGCAGGAGGCTGCGTCAGTTATTGGTTTTATTGCGGTTATTAGCGGTGGGTGGCCCCTGCTGGTCGGATGAGGCCAGGAACAGGAGAGCATCAGGGCTGCCCCTGGAAGAGCCCACGTCCTGTCCACACCGCCCATGGCAGGCCAGGTGCTCAGCCCTACCGTGGGAAGAGTCCTCCATGCCCTGAGCCCCTCCGTCCTTGGGCCTGGGAGGGTAGCCCACCCCCACCAGCGTGAGCAGTCTGCCAGACTCTGGGGTGACCTGTGAGCACCTGGGCCCTGGTCCCTCGCTGCTGGGTCAGGGGGCTCTCCAGGACTACGGAGGGAGGCTTGACGGTGAGCAGGGCTGACAAGGGTCAGAGCTATTCCTCTGGGAAAGGCCAGAATCGCTTCCAAGAGTGGGTGTCTCGCGTGGGGCAGAGCCTCCCGCAGTACCTGGTCCGCCCCAGGATGGAGGGCTCGTCAGCTCCAGGGTGCTTGCAGGACCATGCCGTTAATGATGGGAACATTCATGAAAATTGCCTGCAAACTGACCATCAAAACGCCTCAAGGAATATCAAAGGCACCGTGTGATTCAGACTGTGTTTTCTGCCTACAACGCAGTTCTGATAGAAATAATAACAAAACATAACTCTAAAAATTCTAGTATTTGGAAAATTTAAAACACGTGTATAAATACTTAGTGAATCCAAGAAGAAATCATAATGGAAATGAGATGATACTGAAGTGAAATGATAGAAACATAATGAGGGACACTTGTGGGACACAGCCTTCGTGCGCACAGCACCGCAGATGTGTCACCAGCTGACCTTGTCTGGGTATTCCACATTCTTTGAGGCGTCCGTGTCCAGGTACCTCCTCCTCGGCCCCAGCTGGTGGGAAAGGGGCCAGGCAGTGGGTGCCTTGGAAGGGGGTTAGAGGCAGGGAGCGGTGGCCAGGCCTCCCGTGACTGCAGGGGTGCCTGGGGGAGATGCAGGATCCCCTGGCTTTTCCTTGCAGTCAGGCCAGGCTGGGTCTGGGGGAGCTGCCCTGCCCCCAGTGCAGAGACCAGGACTTTTTTTTTTTTAATTTTGTATAAATGTTATTTATTTATTTATTTTTGGCTTTGTTGGGTCTTCGTTGCCGTGCAACTCTAGTTGCAGTGAGTCTTTGTTGCTGTGCGTGGGCTTTCTCTAGTTGCGGCGAGCGGGGGGTTCTCTTCGTTGCGGTGCGCAGGCTTCTCATTGTGGTGGCTTCTCTTGCTGCAGAGCACAGGCTCTAGGCGAGCAGGCTCCAGTAGTTGTGGCTCGCGGGCTGTAGAGCGCAGGCTCAGTAGTTGTGGCGTACAGGCTTAGTTGCTCCACGGCATGTGGGGTCTTCCGGGATCAGGGCCCGAACCCGTGTCCCCTGCATTGGCAGGCGGATTCTTAACCACTGCGCTGCCAGGGAAGCCCTGAGACCAGGACTTTTAAAGCACACTCTCTGGTCACAGCCACCATTCACAGGTGATAGCCATTCCCAGCCCTGGAGGGGAGGACACCAGGCGTGTCTGAGTTTGGGCTGAGACTCTGAAGAGCTGTTGTTCTATGAGGTTATTGGGGTGCTGTTAGGGGAAAAAAAGGAAGGGCCAGTGCAGGGAAAGGCCCAAGGTTGCAGAGCGGAGAGAGGATGGAACAGCGGGCAGCGTGGCGGAGGCCAGAGCCCTGGACCACCCTGTCCATGCTCAGGATCTTGACACGCTGCGTGTGCGTGTGGACTCCGTATGTGTGTGTGTGTATGTGTGTGCGTGTGTGCGTGCACATTCACATGCAGGGAGGGGGCCCTGACCAGCCCTCTGTCCCAAGGACTCTGCCGTGCATTTCACTAACACCTGACTTAATTTAACGCTGGAAACTTTTTTTTTGTTTTTGGATGCTGGCATCATTATACCCATTTTGCTCACGAGCCTCTTGGGTCTGGAGAGAGAGGCAAAGGCAGAACTTGAACCCAGGTCTTTCCTCTGTGCCAAGGAACACTTTGGAGAGAAGGTGACGTGCTTCTTTTGTGCCTCCCTTCATCTTCCTGTACCCTTCCTGCTGCCCTCTCCCTGTGTGCAGGCCCTGAGCTGGCTCTCGCTCCCTTTCCTGACTTTGACTGTGACCTCCCCTCATCCCCTGGGCTTCCCTGATCTCACACTCACACCTCAGGTCTCAGCTTGGACAGGGCTCCCAGCAGGAGCTTCTCCACCTCCTGGGCGGTTGAAATGCCTCTTCCTCTGGGCTGTAGAACTCCAGGGGCTTGTAGTGGGCGTAACTAGCTCCCTGTGTGCCAGCCGCTCTTCTAAGTACTTTGCCCAAGTCCACTCATCTCACACACACTTAAAAAAAAAAATTTATTTATTTAGGCTGCGCCGGGTCTTAGTTGTGGCACGTGGGGTCTATTTCCCCAACCAGGGATCGAACCCAGGCCCCCTGCATTGGGAGCACGGAGTCCTACCCACTGGACCACGAGGAAAGTCCCTCACACACACTTTTTTTTGGTTAATAGATCTTTACTGGAGTATAATTGCTTCACAATACCGTGTTAGTTTCTGTTGCACAGCAAAGCGAATCAGCCGTATGCATACACGTGTCCCCACATAGCCTCCCTCCCACCCTCCCTATCCCACCCCTCTAGGTCATCGCACACATGCTTTTGAAAGACGTGGCTTAGGTCGGGTTCCCCAAATGCAGAGCCTGAAATGGGGATTCTGATGCATGGGGTGTCGAGGGTGTGCCCTCAGGAGTGTAAGCAGGTAGGAAAGAGGAGAGGCAGTTTCACCAGAGTGCGGTTTCTTTCTTTTTTATTTTAATTTTTAAAAATTATTATTTTTTGTATTTTAATTTTATTGGAGTACAGTTGATTTACAATGTTGTGTTAGTTTCAGGTGTACAGCAAAGTGATTCAGTTATACATGTACATATATTCATTCTTTTTTAGATTCTTTTTTCATGTAGGTTATTAGAGAGTATTGAGTAGAGTTCCCTGTGCTATACAGTAGGTCCTTGTTGGTTATCTATCATATATAGTGGTGTGTATATATTCATCCCAAGCTCCTGATTTATCCCTCCCTGCCACGTTTCCCCTTTGGTAACCACAAGTTTGTTTTCGATATCTGTAAGTCTGTTTCTGTTTTGTAAATAAGTTCATTTGTATTTTTAAAAAATTAGATTCCACATATGTGTGATATCATAGGATATTTGTCTTTGACTTACTTCACTTAGTATGGTAATCTCTAGGTCCATCCATGTTTCTGCAAATGGCATTATTTTTTTTTTATGGCTGAGTAATATTCCATTGTATATATGTACCACATCTTCTTTATCCATTCATCTGTCGATGGACACTTAGGTTGCTTCCATGTCTTGCCTCTTGTAAATAGTGCTACAGTGAACAGTGGGGTGCATGTATCTTTTCGAATTATGATTTTCTTCACATATATGCTGGATCACATGGTAGTTTTATTTTCAGTTTTTTTAAGGAAACTCCATACTCTTCTCCATAGTGGCTGTACCAGTTTACATTTCCACCAACAGTGTAAGAAGTTTCCCTTTTCTCCACACCCTCTCCAGCATTTATTGTTTGTAGATTTTTTGATGATGGCCGTTCTGACCCGTACGACAGAAGTGTAATTTCAAGCAGTCTCATCTCAGCCTAACCACATGGGGGACTCTGGAGTGTAGACTGCACCACAGGCTTGTCTCACTGGGAGGCAGGGAGTGGGCTCTGCCCTTGACTCCTCCAGTGCCCTGGAGAAGGTTGCAGGTGCGAACGGCCCAGTGCTGGCCCCTGGGGGAAGGTGCCCCAGGCTGGTAGGAGGTCCTAGCAGCCTGGGTGGGCCCAGCAGCAGCCCCCTCCTCGGTGCCACTGTTGCTGCCCGCAGGCAGGAAGCTGCCTGCTTCTCCCAGGCTCTCCCAGTAGTCCTTGGGAGGCTTGGGATGCAGCCTCAGGTCCAGCCTGCTTCTGCCCATGTGTCCTGTGGCCTGGCTCACGGATCACTGGCCTCCTTGCCGCGGTGCCTCATCTTCCTGGGGTGCATCTGCCTGCATCCGAGTCTCCTGCCCTGTGCTGCAGGGCCCAGGACTGAGGGCTGTGCTGGCACGTGGAGGATCTCTGTCAGCTTGTCCAGAGAAGAACTGATAATCATGGTCGTCAGCCTGGGCTCAATGGCAGGATGCTGGGCAGGCCAGGGGTGGGAGAACCCTAGACCGAGGGCTGTCCAGAGCCCACTAGCCTCGAGAGAGGGTCCTGGTGCCAGGCCAGTGGGGGCAGTGCACGGTGAAGAGCCCTGGCCTGGGGTCTGGGGCCTGCACTCCAGCCCCATCCATTGTCTCATCACCCACCCGCAGCTGTCCGCCCCGGGCTGGTTGGCTCCCTGGGGTCTGCCCTCGGGTATGGCCTGCGGCAGGAGGGCCCATGAGCTCCTCTTGGCTTCTTGCAGCCCAGCTCAGGGGTGGCAGCACACGGGACTGACCTGAGGAAGTGAGAGATGCTGAGCCGAGCGGGCAGACGTGAGGGTCGAGTGGGGGCGTGGCTGGCACCAGGTGGGCTGTGGGCCTGGCCTCTGTCTGGTAGCCCGCCCACCCCTGCTGGGCCCCTCCGGGGCTCCCTGCCATCTGCCCCGCTGGCCTGCCCAACTGTGCCGTTCTTCTCTTCCCTGAACTTCTCTGAACTTTTCATCCTGTGTGCTCCGAATGGCGCTCCTTGCTCTCAGGAATGGTCCAGGGAGGGCCCTAAACCCTCTCAGGGGCTGCCTGCCTCGGTTTGCTTGGCTGCGGTAAAACATGCATCTAAGAGTGCCCCAGCACCAGGCCGGGAGCAGCCTTGGGGAAGGCCCTCCTGGCAGCACCCAGCCACCTGGCCTGGGAGGGTGGGACACCTGAGCACAGCCTGACGGTGCGTGGACCTGGGTGCGCTAACTAGGCTCCAAAGCACTCCCTGTGATGCCAGGAAGGGCCACTCCAGTTTTCACAGACTGGCAGCGTCAGCAGCATTTTGCATAGAAGGGTGCAGGGCGTGTGATGCCACGTCAATCTCCAAGGTTCTAGATGGTGGAGGGGCCAGGACCCCCTCTGAGGGCAGGGGGCAGGGCCGGGAGGACAGAGATGGATCCACTGGGGGTGACAGACAGGGTCACTTCTTTATTATTCAAGGTGACTGGCTAAGAGGTTGCAGACGGAGACATGGAGCCCAGGCCTGTCTGAAGCCAGGTCCAGGGCTCTGCCTCTCAGCACAGCACATAATTAGATCGAGGGTGGGGGCTCTGAGCCCCTTCCCACCGAAGCATCTGTGGCCCCATGAGGTGGAGGCAGAGCGGGGTTGCAGGGATGTGGTGGCGGTGGCCCGCGTGCCCAAAGTGGCCCGTGCTCACTCCCCCGGCCGCCTTCTCCAGCCTGGACTCAGCCCAGGCCTCCCTCTGCAGCCTGCCTCTGGCACCGGGTGTGGCCAGAGCCTCGCCCCAGGACATGCACACGCACCTGTGGCATCAGACACGGTGTGGCAGGTGGCTTCCTGGGTGGGCTGTCCCCCCGTGGAGCTGATGGTAACGGGCACCAGGCTGGCCATGAGTATGAGGGCAGGGCAAGGGCAGGGAGAGCCCCGACTGAGCCTGACCTCAGCCCTCAGGCTGCCCCAGCAGGAGGGTGTCCTTTTTTTAAAATTAATTTTTACTGGAGTAGAGTTGAGTTACCATGTTGTGTTAATTTCTGCTGTACAGCAAAGTGAATCACTTACACATATACATATATCCACTCTTTTTTAGATTCCTTTTCCATATAGGTCATTACAGAGTATTGAGTAGAGTTCTGTGTGCCATACAGTAGGTCCTTATTAGTTATCTATTTTATATATAATAGTGTGTATATGTCAATCCCAGTCTCCCAATTTATCCCTCCCCCCCCATGTCCTCCTTGGTAACCGTAAGTTTCTTCTCTACATCTGTGACTCGATTTCTGTTTTGTAAATAGGTTCATTTGTACCCTTGTTTTAGATTCCACATATAAGCGGGATCATATGATATTTGTCTCTGTCTGACTTACTTCGCTCAGTATGACAATCTCTAGGTCCATCTATGTTGCTGCAGATGGCATGATTTCGTTCTTTTTAGGAGGGTGTCTCTACCTGCCCCTGCCCTTCACCTCGGGCCTCCTGACAGGGCAGGCTTGTTTGGCAGTGCCAGCAGTGGTCACCTCCCCCCATGAGTTCCCCCGCTCAGGGTTAGACACCACCACCTACTCAGATGATCCTGAGTTGAATTGAGCTAAACTGCTGCTCTGTTTCCCCATCTTTCAGTAACGGGTTGACTGGAGCAGGGTGTCCAGACTCAGGTCCCTAGGTGGCTCAGGGGCGGACAGGCCTCTGTGCGCCAGGCCTGGCCCAGGTTTGGGGAGTGCAGAAAAATCTGAAAATAGGTAGAGAAAGGCAGAACAGGGAATTAGAGGTCGATTGGGGGAGGCGGAATAAGCGCCGGGGTCTTCCATTCAGAGTAGAGTGACTAGGGCAGCCTAACTGGGAAGGCCCCGAAGGGAGGAGGGAGAAGGAAGCCGCGTGGACGTCTGGAGGCCGGGGGCTCCCTGCAGAGGGAACAGCTAGTCCCAGACCCTGAGATGGACACGCACCGGCATGCCTGGGAATGCCAAAAAGCGGGGCGGGGCTGGTCGGGGGGGCACAGTCCAGGGCAGACAGTGACTGTGGGCCACTGATGACATGTCACCCTAGGGTGAGCCAGGGGACTTGTGGCTTTGACTAGGGCCTCATGCCACCTCACGTGTCCACATGTGGATGGCTCAGGCAGAGGGGCAGCTGACCCGCCACACCAGCCGTGTCCCAGCTGCAGCGTGCCAGCCCTGCGCCACCTCCAGGAGAGAGCCTGGCTTGGGGGCTTGCTCGGGGCGCCTGCCTGGGGGAAGGAGCTGAGATCGGTGGAGTCCTGTTGAGTGTGGAGCTCCGGGAAGCCAAGAGAGGCATGGCCTGTGCGTGGCCATGTGGGTGGGGACTCTCCCGGCTCTTCTTTCCCTAGGATTCCCTTCTCCCTCCTCAATTTACAAATGCTGGTATTGTAATAGCGTTCAAAAAGTAAAACGGTTGGGGGAGGGGTTGGGGTGGGTGTGTGGGTGTGTAGGGGGGACTTCCTGGCGGCCCAGTGGTTAGGACTCCACGCTTCCCCTGCAGGGGTCGCGGGTTCGATCCCTGCTCAGGGAACTAAGATCCCGCATGTCTCACGGCAAAAAAAAAAAAAAAAAGGAAAAAGGGTCCACATGGAGCGTGTCTCCTCCCAACCCTGGCCAGCTCTGGCTGCTCCCAGCTGAGGCCCTGTTGTTATCTGTTTCCTCAGGATCCGCCCACATTTCTGGTCCCTATACACCAGCAGTGCATTAGTTCTTGTCATGCACTTGGCGGCCACGGGCCTGTGCCTAGCTTGGCTTCTCTTCCTGGTGCATCTTGGAGCTCCTGTCTCAGTGTGTGTAGAGTGGCCTTGCTGCTTTTAACGCCTGTGCGGTCTTTCCACAATGGATGTGTGTATGATAACTCATTCATCCAGGTGCTGCAAGGTGGCTGTTCAGACTGTGTCCGCTCTCCTTTTCTACCCAGTGCTGCTGTGAGGACCCTTGCACACGTATCCTTTTGCTCAAGTGTGAACATATTTGTAAGATAAATCCCTAGAAATAAAATAGGGTGAAATGGAGGTGCATTTACAATTTTGATAGATTTTGCCAAACTGTCCTCCACAGCCATACCTATTTATACTTCCGTTGGCGATGTATGTGAGCACCTGTTTTTTCACCCCCTTAACTTTGCCGATCTGATAGGTGAGAAATGGCATCTCGTTGCAATTTTAGTTAGCATTTCTCTTACTGTGAATGAGATTGAGCATATTTTCGTATGTATAAGAGCCACCTGTATTCTCTTTTTTGGCGAACTGGTGTTTGAATTATTAACATAGTATATCTGTTGGGTTGATGGCATTTTTCTTACTGATTCATAGAAGTTATATATTTGAGGAAACTGATACTTTGGAGTATGAGTTGCAGATCTTTTCCCCAATTTATTGTGTTTTCATTTTGTTTGTTACAATTTTGCCATGCAAAATTTTTAAAATGTATGCAGCCAGAACCATCATTTTAAAAATGGATTTGGGGTTTTGTAACATACATGAAATTAGGTGAAATTACTATTTCTGTCGGCAAAACTGGTGGCCTACTGGTACTTTCATGGGATTCAAAGTAACAGAAAGGCCTTCTCTTCTGTGAAAGTATAAAGAAATTCTCATATGTTCTCATAGGCTTACGGTTTCTTTTTTTCAAATGTGAATATTTGATCCATCTGCTGGACTCCAGCTTAATTTTTTTCCAGATGGCCACCCATTTGTCCAAAGCCACTTATAATTACCTTTTTTTCACTGATTTGAAATATCACCTTTATCATATACTGAGCTGCCATATGTGTTTGGGGTTATTTCTAGACTTTCTTGTTGGCTTCATTGCTCTGATTGTATATTCATGTGGTGATACCGTGTTTTAAATTTAACTGTTATTATGCAAATTTTCAAACGCACTGGAAGGTAAAGAGAATAGAATCATGAATCCCATATTCTCATTACCCAGATTCAGCAGTTAAGATTTTACCAGCTTGCTTCACGTACTCATTTTTCTTTCTTCCTCCCTCCCTCTTTCTTTTCTTTTCTTTTCTTTTTTTCCCGTTATTCTTTTTCCTTTTGACTGAAGTATTTACATCAAATCCTGACCTCAGTAATTTGCTCCTATATACTCCACTATGGATCTCTAAAACAAACAAGGCCATTTTCAAACAAAACCATATGGTTATTAGCACACTTAACAAGATAACAGCAATTCCTTGCTATCACTTAACACCCAGTACACATGTCATTTTCCTTAATTGTCTTGAAAATGCCTTTTTGCAGTTGGTTTGTAAAATTGGTAACCAAATTAAATCCACATGTGGCATTTAGGTTGTATTGTTCTTAAAGCCTCTTTAATCTAAAGCAGAGCCTCTTCCCCCCCACCTTTTTGAAAAGCCATTGGCTTGTTGCAGAATCTTGGTGAGCTGTCTGTAGAATGCCTTATTTTCAAGACTTGCCTGTTTGCTTCCTCTTGGTGTCATTTAACTAGTTCCTCAACTCCTAGTATTTCCTCTAAACCGGAATTTAGCTCAGACAACTTCATGGGAGTTTATGTTATCTGGGCAAGAATGCTACGTGGTGTTGCCCTTTGCATGGCATTGCGGCAGGAGTCTATCATGTCGTCTCGTTGCAGTGGGCATGAACGTGGGGGAGATAGACCCTCATGCCCTGGCATCCGTTTGTCCATCCTTCTGACCATTTGAACCATTGATGACCACTGTCTGAGTCAAGTATGACATCCAGAGTTGTAACATGGTACCTTTCTAATTGTTCCTTCTGAATGCATTTGTGGAATTCTTCTATAAAAAACGTTCCCTTACCAACCAGGGCTATTCGGGTACCCTGAAATCATTTCAGTAAAAAGAAGGCAGATAAGTACTAAATTCTTTCTTTGCCAACACGTGGTTCCTCTGATCTTTGCAGTTTGCTCTTGTTTCCAAAACTCAGCAGCTTCACCTGACCACATTCCTTTTCAAGCTGCCTTTACTTTTTTTTTTTTTTTTTGCAGGTATAGCCCTGTGTTTACTGCAGTATTCCTTTATCTGGTAGGACTTAGCCTTGTTAACTGTGCTGGTATTTACTCTGGTTGTCACTGTGACTGACTGTTTCCTGGTGTGACGTCAGACCCACGGGGTGTTTGGCCCAACCTGGTTCTCCCATCAGTCCTGATATGTTGAGGGGCAGTCTTACAGCAGGTGAGGTTTGTATGTTTGTTTTTTTCTCCCTGAATGCTAGATCTCGTTGGAGCAGAAATGCTTGCACATTTGGGAGGCTGGTGAAGAGGGTGTGTGGCGGGAGACCTGCCTGGGACGTGGGGAGAAATGCATCCCAGCTGTCTTGTCTTCTCTCGGTCTGTGGGTGTGAGCCATCTGTGCGTTAGGAAAGAGGGTGGGAGGGCAAGCTGAAGGCCCCAGTGGGCCCAGCATCTATGGAAACCAAAGAGCCTCCTTTGCATGGTAGAGAACACTAGGGAACATCAGACGGTGGCAGCCTCATGACACGGCAGGGTTCCCAGCTGGGAGAACCTAGAGCGCTGGGGGAGGTGGGGCACACAGGTGGTACCTGCAGAAACTCGGCTTTCCAGTGAAGGGCTTAAGGAGGTGGGGACCTGTGATGAGGAAGGGCCCCTGGAGGCACAGACCGGGGTCTTATGGGAAGGCAGGGTCTGTGGGGGCATGGCCTGTGGGAGGGGCCCACACAGTGGTCCCTGGGTTCCAGACCCCAGCTCAACGCCCTGCTCCATCCATGCTGACTTGTGCGGATCTGAGCTCTGCCCCTGTCCTGCTATGCCTGAGCTCTGCTGAGGCCCCATATGGATGGGTTGGTGCTGGTGTGGATCACGGGCAGTGAGCAGAGGGTCTCTGACATCATTGGTCAGAAGAACCCACCAGGAGCAGAACCCACACCTAGGAGCCCGCTTCTTTCTTTCTTGCCAGGATGCCTTTCACAGCCTGGCCTTGCGCCAGCACCTGCCTGGCTCGGAGTGGGGACTCCGACAGTGAGGGTTCATGGTGCCTGAACAAAGGGTCTCGAGGGTTTAGGCGGCCTCCTCTCCCCTCCCCGCCCACCCCCCCGGGCACCCAGCCCCCGATGTCTGTTGAATGAGTGAACAGGCAGAAGCTGCCTCCCCGCCAACGCAGTGCTGGGGCCACAAGGGCAGCCACACCTGTGGGCCACCTGGCCTGCTATACATTGGATTCTACACTGTGGTGGGGCATCCAGAGGTGTGTGACCAATCACAGGGCTCTGCTTGGTTGGGGGTCAAGAGCCTCTCCCGAGGTGAAGTGTTGAGGGGGATTGGTGGACAATGGACAAGGGCCCAGAGGCAGGAACAAGCACAGTGGAAGGAAGCAGGTTTCTTGAAGCTCCCAGGACCACCTGTCCAGTGAGGGGGGTGGGCAGTGCTGGGCAAGGGTGCTGAAGCCCGGGGCTTCTTTCCTCGCAGGCTGGGGTGTTCTTCCCACCCGGCGTGGCCTTCATCTCGAGCCACCTGCGTCCTAGCCCTGCCCAGCCTGGCCTGGGCCCCTGCTGACCCAAGGCTGCCTCTGGCCGGGCTCTGAGCACAGTGCCTCCTTCCTTCTGCTTCCCAGGCCCTCTCCCAACTATGATTTTAGATCAGCAGCTCTCAAAGAGGGATCCCAGCGACCTCAGCCTCCCCTGGGACCATGTTAGAACTGCAGATTCTCAGGCCCGACCCCAGACCTCCTGAATCATACTCTGGGGGAGGGGGCTGCCCTCCAGGGGATTCTGACACCTTCTAAAGTCTGAGAACCACTTCTCAAGGGCAAACAGACCAGCTCAGGGGTTCAGGCCTGGACAAGAGTAAGGCTCTTCCTCTTGGTTCTGGAATCTTCCCAGACCACAGTCTGCAGTTCTGAGCCCACCGGACCCTACTGAGTGCCAAGCCTGCTCCCAGATGCTGACCCACCAGGGTCAGCCCAGAATGTCAAGTTGGGTTGGGACCTGGATGCTTACCACACTGGGGGGCCTAAAGGCCTCAGGGCAGGGAACTTTGAGTACACAGAAAACGGGGAACTTTCCTTTTCATTGTATTTGCTTTGGTCTCTGGCGAGCTGCCCAGTGGCATTCGGCCAACTCTTGGCATCAGTCACAGAATCATGGGGCAGATCAGGTTGACTGCACCCTTGGGAGGGCCCTCAGGGGCTGTGGTCCATGCCTTTACCTAAAACCTCTGGGAGAGGTTAGTGGCTGGCCTGGACCAGGACGCAGGGTCACTCACTTCCCAGGCCACCCCTGCCTGTCACCCCCCAACACGCTCAGCTCAGACAATAACTCGGGTGTCAGTGGACCCAGCTACGCAGAGCACAGATGAATCAGACTTCCCGTAATTGGCATTCAGAAGCTTGGAAGGGTTTCCGGAACACTCGGGGGCCTGATGTCTCTTGTTGGCATCACTCTCCCTGCCTGAGGCAAAACAACATCTGGGTCAAGGAGCCGCTGCATTAGTGGGAGATTGTACCTGGCAGAGACCTTCTCTAAGTCGACCATTTGACAAAGGATCCCTGACTTTGGGTAAGGGAGGGGGTGGGATGAGAGGAAAGGGGGCTCTTGGGCTCTTTCAGGTGAGATCTTTTCATTCTCACAGATCCCCTAGGATAGCAGCCTTCTCCAGTCCTACAGAAGCACAAAGTAGGCTCAGAGAGGCTGGGAAACCCAGTAAAAGTCGCTCAGCACTATGGGTCAGAACCGGGACTCAGACCCTGTCTGGCTGCCCCCAGAGACCCAGACCCTCTCATCAGGCAAAAGACAAGCCTCAGTGTCTAGGAGCAGGTGCATAACCTGGGGGTTTCTCCCCTCCCCCAGAAATATAGGGAGGACTATTTAGTCGTTAAATGACAAGTTAAATTGATGTCTTTATCATGGGATTTGCTGGGGCCATAGTGTGTTCATTTGGTTTCTGAAGCTTTGGGAGGGGAGCAGAGTGAACAGAATCTCCACAGGCTCTGGGAAGGAGGGACTGGGGGCCCCAGACCCTGTGTGAGGGGCCCGTGGGCTGGGAGGCTGCACAGGCGGCTGTGGCCCGAGGCCCTGCGCGCCCTGTCAGCGAGGCTGCAGCCCCACCCGAAGCAGGGCCTCCTGGTCTGACTGCCGGCCGGGCAGCCCAGGGCACGTGGTGCTGGACGTGCCTCGGTGAGAAAGGCAGGTCCCATGGTGTGGCCACGCAGACCGCAGCCTGGCTGCCCGCCTTCCGCCAGGCGGCAGGCCAAGGCTGGGTCAGACCTGGCGGGTGGGTGGGTCTTTGTCAGGAGTAGGCAGAGAAACTGCACATCCGGAGCCTCTGTCCACCCACGGGGCCCAGGCTGCAACCCCTGCCCTTCCAGCTTCAGGCCTGGGGAGAGCAGGGGGCCCTTCATTAAGTACAAGGGGCAAGTGAGTGGAAGAAATGTCCCCAGGACAGGTGTTCCCTGAGAGCTCAGAGGTGGATCTCACCCGCCTGGTGGGTCTTCCAAGCTCTCATCCTCCCCAGGTCCTGGGCAGGTGTGGGCAGAGACTCAGCCCAGGGAGAGTGGGGGACAGGAGCCCCTGACCCGTCATAGCCCAGGGGAAGCCCCAGGTCGGGGAGGTACACCTGATGCTGTGAGACCGCACTTCGTTCACTCACCCCCTGTGGCCGTGCTCACTGTCTAGGGAGCCCCCAGCCGCCTGCCCACCAAGACTTTACTCTTCACCCCTCCCTCCTGTCACCCACGGTGCCCCCTCCAGGGGTGTCTACTTCACTAAGGATGCTGTCCACCCTCCCTGCCCCGCCCCCAGCGAGACCATCGCCCTCGCCCGGCCCTCTGTTCCGCTCCCCAGGCCTGATCCTTGGGAGCCTGTGGACTGCTTGAGGTCCCACAGGAGCTGAAGCCTGGAGCTGAAGTCCTGGTCAGGCCCCATGGCCCTGGGCGGAGGCCTGCCTGGATCTTTATTTTTTTTTAATTAATTTTTTTAACATCTTTTTAAAATTAATTTTTATTGGAGTATAGTTGCTTTACAATGTTGCGTGAGTTTCTGCTGTACAGCAAAGTGAATCAGTTATACGTATACATATATCCCCTCCTTTTTGTATTTCCTTCCCATTTAGTCACCACAGAGCACTGAGTAGAGTTCGTCTCTTTTATACATAGTAGTGTATATGTGCCAATCCCAGTCTCCCAGTTCATCCCACCCCTGCCTGCCTCTTTTTTTTTTTTTTTTTTTTTGGCGGTACGCGGGCCTCTCACTGTTGTGGCCTCTCCCATTGCGGAGCACAGGCTCTGGACGCACAGGCTCAGCGGCCATGGCTCACGGGCCCAGCTGCTCTGCGGCATGTGGGATCTTCCCGGACCGGGGCATGAACCCGTGTCCCCTGCATCGGCAGGTGGACTCTCAACCACTGCACCACCAGGGAAGCCCCCTGCCTGCCTCTTAATGAGCCCTGGCTCAGGCTGTGTCCTAAGACCAGTCCCCGTCCCCGCACTGCCTGCGGCCCACCACCAGTCCCCACGTCCCGCCAGTTACCACATCCTGGACTGCACCCCTCCTGACTTCCACCTTCCTCCCCGCAGCCAAGCTCCCTGCCCCTCCCCTGCCCCTACTGCGGGGGAACCGGATGCCACAGAGCTGAAGTCTGAGGAAGCCTGACCCCAGACCAGTGACCACTGGAGCCTTTGCCGTGGAAAAGAAGTGTCTGTCCACAGGGCCCCTGCAGCCGTCCTGCTTCCCTCAGCCCTGTCTGTGGTGCGGGGACCTCAGGGACAAGCCTGGCTCCCCGCTCCAGAGGTGCAGACCTGGGCTGTGGGCATGGGGGCCTTAGTGCCAGAGCACCGGGTATGCTCCGTGGGGTCCTGGTATGGGCATGTGGGCAGAGGACGTTACAATGATGACGCCTGTGTTGACGTGGGATGCTTTGTGAACATCTCACACGTGGTAACTCATCTAGTCCTGAGACACAGGGCTGTTCCCACCCCCATCTTATAGGTGAGGGAACTAAGAGGTTAAGGACCGGCCAGGAGGTGCAGGCTGGTTCCAGGCTGTGCTGTTGACCACAGAGGAGAAAGGGATGCTGCAGGGGTACCGCTGGCAAAGGCCTGGGCTCTGTGGGCACCCTGCTGGGGCTCAGAGGCCCCACAACTACGCACCTGGAAGGTCTGGCTTCTGAGTTCACCCGCAGTACCCTGATAGAGCTGGCCCGTGAAGCGGTACCCCAGGCGGTTTCTCTGGCTGCCTTTGCTGGGCAGGGTAAGGTGGCCAGACTCGCCTTCACCCTTGTTGCTCCCCAACAAAATGCAGTGGGAGCCATGCTCTGGGCCACCAGGGTCAGCCCAGAACCAAGGCCCATCACCTGGCCGGGCCCAGGATAAGCAGTGTGGCACCCTAGCCTCAGTTTTCCCATGTGTGAGGCAGACAGCCGGGCCGAGGCTGCCCCAGTGCTCCCCAGGGTCAGCGCACACTGGCCTGTTGGCCCCGTCCCCCAGTCCCCCAGGCGGGTTGATGGGCCGACTCTCCTTGCTGTGCTTCTCACGTGAGGCCAGGTGGCATCCATCACCCCCTTGCGAGGCCTGAGTCCCTGTCGCCTCTTGGTGACAAGGGGCCCTCCGCAGGGCAGGAGTGGTGGGAAGTGCCAGGGATGCCAGGTGGAGGCACTGGTCAGAGACGCCCCAAAGCGTCACGGCCCCGGGGCTGCTGGGCTGGGGCTCTGGTCCGTGCTTCATGTCTCCCCCAGAGGCCTGCACCCCTAGACCCTGACTCCCTGGCACTGAGCACTTGCTCAGGCCTGGGCCTCTTCCCTCTCCCTTATGTCCGAAGCCGGCAGGGGGAGCACGTTCCCACATGACCCCCTCCAGCAGAGAGCCTAGAAGGCACACGGCTGCCAGGGTGCAGCCCTGCGTAGGAAGGTGGCTCTGCCCCCTCCTGCCTGGCACAAGTGGCTGCCCCCTCTGGGTTTCAGACGCCTCTTCTGTAGAAGGAGGTGATCTGTGAACTGTGAACTGTGCTCCAGGGCGATGTGGCTGCACATCCCTGGGGCCCTGGGCCGTCTCTGCCCCGCCCCCTCCCCAGCTCTCCCACCTGGCACAGGGCTCCCAGCATTCCCGGCCCCAGGCCCACGTGGGCTCCACCCAGCTCGGTCTCTCAGGGCCCAGGTCCCGACCCTGGTGGGTGAGCCCTGGCCCACCCGGCTGAGCGCTGGAGAGACTGCACAGCAGGCACAGCTCGGCGTGGCCTGGGTGTCGGGGGCGCGGGCTCCCTGCGGTCAGGTTGGGGGGTCTCTTCCCCCAGAGTCTTCCCCCAGGCAGGGGACACAGTGCACAGCCTCTCCTGTAAATAGTCTGAGGTGGCAGGGGGTGAGGAAGGGGAGGGGTGGGGAAGGCTGGAAGTGCCTTCCGAATTCACACGCATGCCGGAGCTTTTAGTGTTGCTTGGCAACCAGAGGAGCAAGGAGGGTGTCAGAGAGGAGTACTGATGCCTCAGCCCCGCTCCGGGTAAGCATCCTTGGGGAGGGGGGTGTCAGTGGGCAGACAGAGCTAGGAACCAGTTCCCTGGTGGCCTCAGGCTTTCTCTCCAGAGCTGTCTTCCCAGAGGAGCCAAGGGTGATGGTGCTCCCAGGAATGGCCACACACCTACCACGTGGTGGTCCTGAGGCTGAGCGCCCCCCTCTGTCCTCCAGCACCGGCATCCAGGGTGCCCCTGATATGGAGTCTGGACTTTGGTTTAGACTTTGAACCTGATCAGTGCCCTGTGTCCTTGGATGGACTGCTTCACATCTCTGACCTCAGTTTGCACTCCTGTGAAGTGGGCCAGTAGCACTCCTCAGAGGAGTTACTGTGAGGCGTAAATGACAAAGCTGTGATGTTTCAATCCTGGGGCCAGTCCGTCCTCAAGGGCACGCTGAGCACCTACAAGTGAGGCTGGGGACACAGGAGGCTTCATGAGGAGTGGCCCCTGCCCTCAGGAGTTGACAGTCTAAGAGAAGATGAGGGTGACAGCCTATCCAGGGCCTTTGGACAGACTGGTCGAAGGCCCAGCCCTGAGGCTGGATCAGGACTGGGGCCAGCTCTGTACACCCCCGCCCGCATGACTGTCCGGGTCATCCCTGGAGGGGTCCAGACCCAGAGTGGTGAGTGAGGCAAGGGTGGTGGCAGTGGGTGGAGCCGGAAAGAGTGGCACTGAGCAGGTGACCAGAGAGGGAGTGAGGACGGCACCGTCAGCCAAAGCTGGGGGTGGGGAGGGTGCCTGGGTGTTGGCTCCTGGGAGGGCCTGTCACAGGACAGTGACATTGGGAGGGTTTTCCTGTGTCCCCATGTGGCATTTCCACCTCAGCCAACCCGAGGGCCTGGACTCTGCTGGGCAGTGACCAGGTGGTGGCTGAGGGGGCTTCCCAGGAGGGTGCTGGAAACCCCAGTGCTGCCCGGTTTCCTCTCCAGATTCCTGGGAATGCCATGGCCTCTGTCCAGGAGGAAAGTCCCCAACTTTCCCTGCTGTGCACTGTGGCCAGGGCTGTGGTCCAGGAGCCTCCAGTGGGTGTGGCTACCAGCCATACCAGGGGTACCTGTGTGGTCAGACCCGCCATGGGGACATACAGACCAAGTGTCACTCTTGTCATTGCTCACATGCCATGCAGAGGCTGCCTCCTTTGATTTTTTTGGGGGGGGCCACACCTTGAGTCATGTGAGATGTTAGTTCTGTGACCAGGGGGCAAACCCGCACCCCCTGCACTGGAACATTAGAAGCGCGGAGTCTTAACCACCAGACCACCAGGGAAGTTCTGAGGCTGCCCCCTTTGTTCCCTCCCTTTAGCCACAGTTTCGGGGACTCCAGGGAGAACCCCTGCTTGAAGCTCATCCTGCAGTGCCCTTGAGCTAGAGCCATGGTTCCAGTCTTGGTTTAGCAGTAGACACTCTGCTCAGGAAGCACAGCCTTAAGGAGGGCACCACCAGAGTGACCGCCGAGCGGCGTGCCCTACCATCCCCTCAGCCCTTCCTGCAGCACAGGGCCCAGGAGGCCTGGTGTCGCAGGGCTGTGACCTGGGTGTGACGGTGTCAGTTCCAGGCCCTCCAAGAAGCAGACACGGGTGGGATTAGACTAGAAGTACGAGAGAGGGCGAGAGCTGGAGGGGGCGGCCGGCAGTGCCTCTGTGAGGCCCAAATGGAGAGATTAGGGTAGGAAAGACCAGGCAGGAAGAGCTGCAGACCACAAAGCACAGCCCGGTCTGGGTCAGGCCGAGGGAGCCTGCAGGAAACGTGCCCGTCAGCGGAGGCCTGCCCTGAGCAGAAGTGGTTTGCAGGTAGGGACAGTCCCAGTGCCCTGTGGTGGCAGCAGCCCGGGGAAGTGTGGCCTCAGCGGGCACCACAACAGATGCGAAGAGGCTGCCCTGGGGCTGTCAGTGTGAGGGGGTGGCAGTCGACGGCCCCTCATGGCTATCTCTGTGCCAGTGTGGCAGTGCAGGTGCCTGAGCGGGGAGGGCCACCCGCCTGCCCTCGTTGCATCCCCTCTGACTCCTGGGCTTCCCACCTTCGGTATTTTTGTCCAGCTCACTTCTTCCTTGGACAGCTGGGCTCATGGGACGCATTTCTGGAGGCACCAGCTCCGGGTACCGATGCCGACACGTGCTCGGGCCTGGCACGCGGGTCCTGCTCAGCACTCACGGCAGCCTTGCGGGGTGCGGAGGCTGGTCGCAGACCCAGGCCCCGCTCCTGTGTGGAGCAGGGACAGGCAAGCGGACTGTCAGCTCTGTGCGTGTGGCCACGCTGTGGCTGCTGGTTGTGGGCGGCCTCTGGAGCCCACGTCCACATGGCCTTGTGCCATGGAGCCCAGGAGGGGTGTGAGGCCCCTTTCCTGGTGCCCACGAGGCCACACCCTGGTGCCTCGAAGCAGAGCTTGTTGCCGTGGCCCCGGGGATGTGCACAGGGTGGCTGCCCTAACTACCATAAAATGATCAATAACACTCTTATCACTTTATGGTGCTGGGTCTCAGGGGCCAGCGATGTCTCAGTGGGCTAAGGCCAAGGTGTCGGCTGGCCCTCCTCTCTGCAGGTTCTGGGGTAGAGCCTTTTCCCACTCATCCAGGTGTCCATTCCATGTGCTGTGGGACTGAGATCCCCATTCTCTGCTGCTGTCACCTGGGACCCCTCACCCCCCCAGGCCTCTCGCAGGACTCCCTACACCTCAGAGCCTGCAGCGGGGGCTCAGATCCATCTCTCTGACCCTACCCTGTCGTCACATCTCTTCCTCTGGTCACAGACAGGAAGGCTCCCCAATTTTAGACACTCATGTGGTTAGATTAGGCCCGCCCAGATGATCCAGGATAATAATCTCAAGAGCCTTAATTTAATCACATCTGCGAAGTCCTTTTTGCAGTGTAGTCTTTTTGTCAAAAGTCTGTTTTCTTACATTCACAGTCATTGGATCAGGATTTGGGCATCTCTGGGGCCCATACCTGCTGCTGAGAGCCTAGTCCCTTCTCTGGGGCATCAGAGGGGCCTCTGTCAGAGGGCCTTGGGCAATCACAGCCCGGGGCAGGCTGGGTTGGGGCTCCCCTACAGCCCAGCCTCCCTGGTATGTGGGGGTCCTCACACCCCAGCATCCCCGCTGTGCCACACCATCCACTGTGGGAGTCTGTGGGAGCAACCACGCCCCACAGTGGGCCTTTCCAGGGCTGGGTGTGCAGCCCCCCTGTTTGGAGGATGGACACCAGAGGGGACACGGTGGTCTCCCCATGACGTGGCTCCCTGTGAACTTGGCTGGTCCTGCAGGGAGGGGGCAAGCATGTGCTCTGAGAGGAGAGTTTGGGGAAAGGGAGGGGCATTTGCGGCACGTTGTGGAGTTCTGGTGGGGTTGGGGCACAGGGGGAGCATCTGTGCGGAGCAGGGAGACTGTGATGGGGGCGTGGAGGGTCCCCAGGGCTGCTCTTAGGATGCTGGCAGCCAGAGAGCCCCAACCCCGCCCCACCCGCCGCGGGGCAGGAAGGGCGGAGTTCCTGCCTCCGCTGTCGTGGCCAGCCCTTCCTGCAGGAGGTTTTCCGTCTGTGCAGCAAACACGCTGCATAGTTGCTCGCTCAGCTATCTGCCCCAGTCAGGCAGTGCTTGTAGCCCAGGCCCAGAATGCACCTCCTCTAGTGCTTCCAAAAGGCCTGAAGTTTGGGGCCGGAGAGGGGAGTACGGAGGGCTGTGGACGCTTAGTGTGTGCCGTGTGGGATCTGCGTTCAGCACCGTACCCAGGTCAAGCCACTGTATCTGACACAGGATTTGAAACCCTGCCAGGGGGTCTGACCACGGCCTCCCTTCCTCCCTTCATCCGTCTGTCCATCTGTCCCTCCATCCTTGTGCACACATGGATGTTCTGTTGAGCCCAGCATCCCCGCCTGGCAGCCCTCTAGCCACAACTCACGTACCTCTCTCTCCCTCCCCTCCTAGAAAGGGCTGCCGGATGTTGAGCCTTGGCCCGTCTTGAGACCACCCACTCTCCACTCCACTGCACCCCACCCCATGCCACTGTCAGAGCCCTCAGCTCATGGCTCATGGATCAGATCCCTCTGCCTTTGCCACGCTGGGCCTGGGGAGTGTTGCGTCTGCTCTGCCTGCTGACAGCTTTTGACCTGGAGGCGTGTCCCCTGACGTGCAGAGTGTGTGTATTTGGTTGGGACACCAAACACGCATGGGAGGGATGTCCTGTTCGGCCCACCAGGGCCCCCAAGCCCCGTCTGCTTCTGGGGGCCTGACCTGGGCAAGTCTCCATCCTGGGTCCCTCCAGCATCACTGGGGACAGGTAACCCCCATGTCCTCATCCAGAATCTGACACCACGTGTCAGGTCCAGGGCCGGGCAGGAGCTGGATGACACCCCCATGTGTCCTTGTGGCTGCTGCCACCATCCAGCCAGGGACTCCTGCCTCTGCCGCCTGTTCCCACGTTGTCAGCGATCAGGCTGTCGTGGGGACTCGGGGGGTACCTTCACCCATTTTCCTCTGAACCCAAGGAGAACAAGAGGAAACTGATACTCCTGGGGGTTGGGGGGCCAGTGCAGGCCACCCGCAGGCCACCCCACTGGAGGCAGAGCTGGGCCGGAGCACGGCTTCTGTCCTTGTCAGGCAGCACCCATCCCCCCTTGGGGTCCAGGCCTGGAGGAACAGGCTGTGGTCAGGGGCAGAAGCACAGGTGCCCGTCAGTGGAGCCGGGAGTGCAGAGGCAACGACCCAGATTTCTGACAGTCCTGATGGGCCTGAGGCTCTGCAGCCACCGCATCGAGGGTATTTCACAGTCGGCTGCGGGTTTGCACAGTGAACGGGACTGTGCCGCGCATCCCCGGCCGCATCTGGAGGTGAGGGGACGCGGCTGGGGGCTGGGGGCTGACATCTCAATTTTCACAGCTGCCTGCATCCATCACACACCCGGACGCCTCCTGCCCCGCTGCACATGAGGAACAGCAAATCAATCTGTGTGGCTTTCTCTTTTCTTTCCAGTACGTGTGTGGGTGCGTTCCTGCTCCTGGGTTTGTGCCTCCCGGGGAGCGCCGGATAAAGCCGCGAATCGCAGGATGGCGAGGGGGCGGCCCACCCCGGCCAGACAAGGGGACCTGCTGCCGAGCCCACAGGGCCACTGCGCTCCAGGGCTCCAGGTGGCTGCCACCGGCTCATCAGCACCGCATGCCAGGACCGGGGCGGGAGGGGAAACCGAGTCTCGGAAGTGGGGTCACAGCGCAACTGGAGCCAGGCCCCAACCTCAGAGCTGCCTCTTCCCACAGCCTTTCCTGTTGGATTTCTGGTGCCTCTCTAGGTTTCCCTCATGCCCTGGCTCCATCAGAGGGACGACCGGTGCCTCCGTGCCCTGCAGCTATGGAGGTGCCCCCAGAATGCCTGGGTTTGCAGTGCAGTTTGCACTGCCCTGTGTGACGCCCGGGCCCCACTGACTCTTAGTTTGCTCCTTGGGGCAGAGGCCCCTGCTGACACCCATCCTTCTAGAGGTTCAGCGGGCTGCAGGAGCCTCTGCCTGGCCCGGGGCGGGTCCTCCCTGCAGCGCCCCCCACATTGGTCGAGCCTTGTCTCTTGAGGGCTGCCCAGCCCAGCCTCTGGCCCCCTTTCTCCCTTGCCCTATAGGAAGCTGTCCTTGGCCAGGTGGCAGGTGGGGAGACAGCTGAGCCATGATGCCCCTCGGGTACCTTTGATGACTTTTAACCTGACCTTGGGGCTGGGTAAGGGGCTCCACCTGGGGTACCTCGCCCACCTTCCCCTGCTGCGTGCATACCCCACACCCAGGGGCTATCAGGCCTGACTGCGCGTTAGAAGTCCCCTCAAGCTGGTGGGAAGTGTAAATTCCCAAGCCACATCTCCGGAGACTCCGGTTTAAATGGTCTGGGGGGGGTGGAGCCCAGAAATCTATTTTTAGCACCTTGTTGGGTCGGGGGAGCAGTTTCTGAGAGTGAATTATGCCAGACAGCAGGCAGAAACTGGACTGTCCTCCATCCACAGGGACAGCTGTCTCCCTATGGGTGGTGGCAGGTGCTCGCCGAACTGGGAGCTCGTCTCGGCGTCACCCCAGCTGCGGATCATCAGAGCTGCCCAGCGCATCCTGCGGTGGGGACGCCCTCCCACCTTCCCTCCCTCCAGGGCCGCTCTCCTAGACCTGAGGCCTCAGCCTCATCTTGGGGGGGGGCAATGCTTGGAGGAGGTGAGCTGCCTCACCCTTCTGGGTGTACGTGACACACTGTGTTTTCTAGAAGAGGAAACTGAGGTTCAGAGAGGTCAAAGGCTTGTGCCAACTCCCTCAGGGGGACGCAGAGGTGGCGACCTCGCCAGGCTGCTGGGCGCTGCTGCGTGCACAGTGCTGCCTCACTCAGGGGGGCCTTACCTAAAGAGGACGTGGAACAATCCTGTTTTAAAAAGAAACGGTAAACACCTGAATTGAAACACCTGCAGGAGTATTTTCTCTGAATAAGGAACTGTCAGAGCCTGGAGCCAGATGCCTCAGTTAGCACCACCTGACTCAAACAAGGCCCCCTGCCACCTCGGGATGTGGTCTCCGGCCCCGAAAACCTCCACCCCAAGTCCCTCGGCCTCAGACCCTTGGGGCAGAGGTGCTCGCTGAGCCCTGATTCCTGAGAGTGAATTGTTAATGCGCCTTCTCATTCTAAAGAAGGGTCCTCCCAAAGTTCTGGGAGTGTCTGAAGGAAGGCTGAGTCCGTCCTGAGAGCCTGATGGCAGAGAATGTAGAGCTCCACCCACCTCTGTGACCTATTCTCAGGTCCTGGGTCTCCTCCCCCATCCCCCTGCTCAGCAAGACAGCAAGACACCGAGAATGGGACTCAGGCCAGACTGCAAGGGGCCCGGCACGCAAGCCCGGTACTCCGAGTGCCTCTTCCATATCGGAGGCAACATGGTGTGTGGCAGCCGTTGTCAAACTTTCCGTAGCAGTGAAGGGAAAGAAACCCAGGGCAACACGAAATTCATGAAAGGGAATCAGCTCGGTTTGAAAGGAGGGGCAGAAGGCGGCTGAGAGTCTGGTAGGGGAGACAGACAGTCACAGGGTGACCCCGGGAATAGCGCGGCTGCGACGCGGGAAGCGCTGTAGAGAAGGCTTCTGGTCCCCGGCAGGGAGGTGAGGCCACGGGAGGCCGGGCAGGAAGAGCGTTCTGAGCAGAGGGAACAGCCTGTGCAGGGCCCGGTGTGGGTGCAGGAGCAGAACCACCTGACAGCAATGGGTATGGGGTCAAGGTGAGTCTGGGCCTAGCCAGCCAAGCCACCAGGTTTTGTCCTCTTTGGGGCTGGGGGAGGGGCAGGTGCTGCTGAAGTGTTTTAAGTTGGGGCACGCAGAAGCCACACGCATGATCCCATCTGTAGAGGGAATAGCAGGTGGGGACGGGCTGGGATGGGACGGTAGTGAAGCAGCCGCTGGGAGGTCAGTGCCGTTCCGGGGGGGAGGGGAATGGCCGCCTGGACTAGGGTGTGCCAGCGGCGTGGACAGACACATGCGGTCAGATGTGAGAAATACAGAGCAGGCAAACTGCCGGCATCAGGCGAAGCACTGGCCACGGGGCAGGGGCCAGGGAGAGATCTGAGCCGTTCTTGGGCCTAGCTGTTGCGTCCTACTCACTATAGGGATGCAGCTTCTCAAGTCTTTCTCTCTTTTACAATTGTTTCTTCTTTTAAGATTTCTTTTGTTGCTTAAAGTTTCTGTTTTCTCTGGGTTCGGTTCTTCCCTTGGCCATTTGGTCTTTTGCTTTCATGCCGTCCATTCTTCTCTCCTACCTCCTGAACCTGGGGGCCGTCTGTCCATTTTGAGTAGGGGTTCTGCGGGTCGGCTGAGCGCTCCCCCTCTGTTGTATTGGGGTCTGCCTACCCCACAGCATCTTTCCCCTGCGTGGAGTTCCCAGGCAGACACGGTGAGGTGAGGTGGGATGTGCCAGCTCTCAGAGGGCTTCCCACTGGGCTCCTGGCTCCACATTGGAAGCCCACTTAGGTGACAGCTCTCCACGTGGGGTCTGCCCCTGCCTGCCAGCTCGGTAATGACCTGTCTGTGTCCTGTGTCTGGAGGGTGGGAGTGACACTCCCCCGCCCCTGGGCAGCCCTCTGCCTGGTCTTTGTGTGCCCACCTGGAAGGTGGGGTTTCCTGCTTGGGCCCCTCTGTGGCTTCTTCCTTCCACCCGCCCCTTCTGCCTTCCGTTTTCCAGAAGCATGAGTCACTCTTGTCCACCAGCGACCCACCCTCTTCCACCACTGTCCCTCTGTTCTCTTTTATTTCATGGAGGCTGGGAAGGGTGTAAAGCAAACGCATGTGCTCGGTTCTCCATCTTGAACCAGAAGTCGGAAGTGCTACATAAAATGCTCTTACAAATCCATAGATTCTGTCTCCTCTTCTCAGGCTTAAAGCTACAGTGGCAGCCTTGATTTCTCTTTCTCTCAAAACCTACATCTGATCAGTGAGCAAATCCTATGTCTCTGCAATAAAGTCCAGAACCTGCCATTTCTCACTCCCTGCGCACCCTCCTGAGAACGCAGATTTTTGCAGGAGCTTCTAACTGGTCTCCTGCTTCGACTTTGCCTCCTGTGGTTTGGGCTCCAGAAATGAGCCAGAGTGGTTTAAATTTGACTATGTCAAACTCCACTCAGACCCTCCAGTGGGAAGTGAAGAGAGTGTGTGGAGGCGTGAAAGAGGCAGCGAACACCGCACACAGACGTAGACTCCAAGGGTCTGAAGAGGAGTCCTGTACTGGGGTGAGTGGTGTCTCCCCAAATTTATGTCCACTTGGAAACAGCCAGTGATGTGACCTTATTTGGAAATAGGGTCTTTGTAATCAAGCAAAAACGAGGCCATACTGGATTGAGGTGGTCCTTAAATCCAATGACTGGTGTCCTTATTAGGAGAGGGAATGTAGAGGCCTGGAGGGAGGAAGACCACGTGACCATGAAGGCAGACATTGAAGCAACGCACGTACAAGCTGAGGAGTGCTGAGCATTGCTCGCAGCCCCTGGAAGCTGGCAAGAGGCAAGGAAGGACTCTTCCCTAGGACCTCAGAGGGAACATGGCCCTGCTGACACCTTGATTCCGGACTTCTAACTCCCCAAACTGTGAGAGAATACATTTCTGTTGTTTCAGGACACCTGTTTTGTGGTAATTTGTAGAGCAACCCTAGGAAACAAGCCCTTATCTGGATGTACAAGGCCTAGCAGGGTCTGTTCTCACCTCTTTCCACCCTCACTTTGCCTCAGCACTACTGGCCTTGAGCAGGCCTGTTCTTTGGACAGGCCACGTATGCTCCTGCCCCAGGACCTTTGCACTTGCTTTTCCCTCAGATCCACATGGAGTACTTTATTCAGGGCTTGCTAAGTCACCTCATCAGAAGGGCCTTCCCTGACTGCCTGATTTAAATGACAAAGCCCCCGCCTCCCCTATCAATTCCTGGTCCACACTGCCTGCTTTGGTACTCTGCACAGCACTTCCTGACAGCTGGGGTCCATTCACTTGTGTAGTACTTGTGTCTTCTCTCTACCACGTGAGCCTCATGGGGGCCTGGACTTTGTTGATTGTATTTATGGTTGTATCGCTAGTGCCTAGAACAGTGCAAGTCACATGCTCAGTATGTGATTACTGAATGAATGAATAAGAAAAATCCACAAACCAGTTGAATAAAGGGGGAAAACCCCAAAGCAGGCAATTCCAGGAAAAAAAATGCCTTTTTTACCTCAGTCTCACTCATAATTAAAGAAATACAAATTAAGTCTGCAATGAGACCATTGTCACCTATTAGATTGTAGTGAATGTGAGGGGAATTGGGTCCTGTCCTGGGAGTATAACTTGGGCTATCTCTTTTTTAAAAAAAAATTGGAATATATAATTCATATAATATAAAATCCACCTTTTTAAAGTGACTAATTCAATTGTTTTTAGTATATTCATGGGGTTGTAGAAGCATCATCACTGTCTAATTCCAGAACATTTTCATTACCCCAAAAAGAAACCCCCATACCCATTAATACCCACTTCCCCTTCCCCCGCTCGCCGGCCCTTGCAACCACTATCTATTTTGTGACTCTATGGATTTGCCTATTCTGGACATTTTATGTAAGGGAGTCGTACAATATGCAGCCTTTTGTGTCTGGTGTCTTTCACTTGGCATGATATTCTCAAGGTTCATCCATGTTGTAGTATGTACTGCATTCCTTTTTATTGCCATGTAATATTCCATTGTATGGATATCTCACATTTTGTTTATTTATCAGTTGATAAATATTGGGGTATTTCCACTTTGTGGCTAAAATGAATAATGCTGCTATGAACATTTGTGTACGATTTTTATGTGGGTATAAGCTCCCAAATATCTTGACTATGTTCCTAGGACTTTAAATGTTGGTAACTCTATGTTTAAAATCTTAAGGAACTGACAGACTGTTTTCCAAAGTGACTGCACAATCTCTCTCTCTCTTTTTTTTTTTTTTTGGCAATAACTTCTTTTTCATTGAAGTATAGTTGATTTACAGTGTTGTGTTAGTTTCTGATGTATAGCAAAGTGAATCAGTTATATATATATGTGTGTGTGTGTGTGTATATATATATATATATATATTCTTTTTCCTATTCTCCATTATGGTTTATTACAGGATATTGAATATAGTTCCCTGTGCTGTACAGTAGGACCTTGTTGTTTATCTATTTTATTTATAGTGTTTTTTATTTGCTAATCCCAAACTCCTAATTTATCCCTCCCCTAGCCGCTTTCCCCTTTGGCAACCATAAGTTTGTTTTCTATGTCTGTGAGTCTGTTTCTGTTTTGTAAATAAGTTCATTTGTGTAATATTTTAGATTCCACATATAAGTGATATCATGTGGTATTTGTCTTTCTGACTTATTTCACTTATTTCCTGGCTATTGTAAATAGTGCTGCAGTGAACATTGCAGTGCATGTATCTTTTCGAGTTATGTTTTTTTCTGGGTATATGCCCAGGAGTGGGATTGCTGGATCATATGGTAGTTCTATTTTTAGCTTTTTAAGGAACCGCCATACTGTTCTCCATAGTGGCTGTATCAATTTACAGTCCCACCAATAGTGTAGGAGGGTTCCCTTTTCTCCACACCCTTTCCAGCATTTATTGTTCGTAGATTTTTTGTTTTTGTTTTTCAGCTGCCTGACTGACTATTCGTGAAAGGGAACCTTACTTCAGGAATAAGGACTGAGCTTTCATTTTTCTCTTAAGCTGCATTTTCCAGGATCCAATTCCATTGTCAGTGACCAAATGACCTATTATGTCTAGAGCCGGAGTCATCCAAGGTGTGACATTTATAGAAAAGTCATACTATTTCCTCAAATTTTAGGGTCTGCCTGGCTTCCCATCCCAGTCTCACCTAATGTACTGAGGCATGGGTACTCACACCTACCTGTGCTTTCTGTCCTTATTTTATTTTATTTTTAACATCTTTATTGGAGTATTTACAATGGTGTGTATTTACAAGCTTTTATTTACAAGTATTTACAAGCTTTATTGGAGCTTTACAATGGTGTGTTAGTTTCTGCTTTATAACAAAGTGAATCAGTTATACATATGTCCCCATATCCCGTCCCTCTTGCATCTCCCTCCCTCCCTCCCACCCTCCCTATCCCACTGCTCTACGTGGTCACAAAGCACAGAGCTCTTCCATTCATCTATATTTCTGTTTTTGTGCCAGTACCATACTGTCTTGATTACTGTAGCTTTGTAGTATAGTCTGAAGTCAGGGAGCCTGATTCCTCCAGCTCCGTTTTTCTTTCTCAAGATTGCTTTGCCTATTCGGGGTCTTTTGTGTTTCCATACAAATTGTGAAATTTTTTGTTCTAGTTCTGTAAAAAATGCCAGTGGTAGTTTGATAGGGATTGCATCGAATCTGTAGATTGCTTTGGGTAGTGGAGTCATTTTCACAATGTTGATTGTTCCAATCCAAGAACGTGGTATACCTCTCCATCTATTTGTATCATCTTTAATTTCTTTCATCAGTGTCTTATAATTGTCTGCATACAGGTCTTTTGTCTCCTTAGGTAGGTTTATTCCTAGATATTTTATTCTTTTTGTTGCAATGGTAAATGGGAGTGTTTTCTTAATTTCACTTTCAGATTTTTCATCATTAGTGTATAGGAATGCAAGAGATTTCTGTGCATTCATTTTGTGTCCTGCTACTTTACCAGATTCATTGATTAGCTCTAGTAGTTTTCTGGTAGCATCTTTAGGATTCTCTATGTATAGTATCATGTCATCTACAAACAGTGACAGCTTTACTTCTTTTCCGATTTGGATGCTTTTTATTTCTTTTTCTTCTCTGCTTGCTGTGGCTAAAACTTCCAAAACTATGTTGAATAATAGTGGTGAGAGTGGGCAACCTTATCTTTTTCCTGATCTTAGTGGAAATGGTTTCAGTTCTTCACCATTGAGGACGATGTTGGCAGTGGTTTTGTCGTATATGGTCTAGTTCCCTCTATGCCTACTTTCTGGAGGGTTTTCATCATAAATGGGTGTTGAATTTTGTTGAAAGCTTTCTCTGCATCTATTGAGATGATCATATGGTTTTTATCCTTCAGTTTGTTAATATGGTGTATCACGATGATTGATTTGCCTATACTGAAGAATCCTTGCATTCCTGGGATAAACCCCACTTGATCATAGTGTATGATCCTTTTAATGTGTTGTTGGATTCTGTTTGCTAGTATTTTGTTGAGGATTTCTGCATCTATGTTCATCAGTGATATTGGCCTGTAGTTTTCTTTCTTTGTGACATCTTTGTCGGTTTTGGTATCAGAGTGATGGTGGCCTCGTAGAATGAATTTGGGAGTGTTCCTCCCTCTGCTATATTTTGGAAGAGTTTGAGAAGGATAGGCATTAGCTCTTCTCTAAATGTTTGATAGAATTCGCCTGTGAAGCCATCTGGTCCTGGGCTTTTGTTTGTTGGAAGACTTTTAATCACAGTTTCAATTTCAGTGCTTGTGATTGGTCTGTTCATATTTTCTATTTCTTCCTGGTTCAGTCTTGGAAGATTGTGCATTTCTTAAAATTTGTCCATTTCTTCCAGGTTGTCCATTTTATTGGCAT
Source organism: Monodon monoceros (assembly GCF_005190385.1). Taxonomy (NCBI): domain Eukaryota; kingdom Metazoa; phylum Chordata; class Mammalia; order Artiodactyla; family Monodontidae; genus Monodon; species Monodon monoceros. Next base: position 9,969,482 of record NW_021703781.1, on the reverse strand, counting down.
AGAGTTGCTTGTAGTAATCTCTCATGATCCTTTGTATTTCTGCAGTGTCAGTTGCTACTTCTGCTTTTTCGTTTCTAATTCTATTGATTTGATTCTTCTCCCTTTTTTTCTTGATAAGTCTGGTTAATGGTTTATCAATTTTTCTTATCTTCTCAAAGAAGCAGCTTTTAGTTTTATTGATCTTTGCTATCGTTTGCTTCATTTCTTTTTCATTTATTTCTGATCTGATCTTTATGATTTCTTTCCTTCTGCTAACTTTGGGTTTTTTTTGTTCTTCTTTCTCTAATTGCTTTAGGTGCAAGGTTAGGTTGTTTATTCGAGATGTTTCCTGTTTCTTAAGGTAGGATTGTATTGCTATAAACTTCCCTCTTAGAACTCCTTTTGCTGCATCCCGTAGGTTTTGGGTCATTGTGTTTTCATTGTCATTTGTTTCTAGGTATTTTTTGATTTCCTCTTTGATTTCTTCAGTGATCTCTTGGTTATTAAGTAGTGTGTTGTTTAGCCTCCATGTGTTTGTATTTCTTACAGATTTTTTCCTGTAATTGATATCTAGCCTCATCGTGTTGTGGTCGGAAAAGAAACTTGATATGATTTCAATTTTCTTAAATTTACCAAGGCTTGATTTGTGACCCAAGGTATGATCTATCCTGGAGAATGTGCCATGAGCACTTGAGAAGAATGTGTATTCTGTTGTTTTTGGATGGGATGTCCTATAAATATCAATTAAGTCCATCTTGTTTAATGTATCATTTAAAGCTTGTGTTTCCTTATTTATTTTCATTTTGGATGATCTGTCCATTGGTGAAAGTGGGGTGTTAAAGTCCCCTACTATGATTGTGTTACTGTCGATTTCCCCTTTTATGGCTGTTAGTATTTGCCTTATGTATTGAGGTGCTGCTATGTTGGGTGCATAAATGTTTACAATTGTTATATCTTCTTCTTGGATTGATCCCTTGATCATTGTGTAGTGTCCTTCTTTGTCTCTTGTAATAGTCTTTGTTTTAAAGTCTATTTTGTCTGATATGAGAATTGCTACTCCAGCTTTCTTTTGATTTCCATTTGCATGGAATATCTTTATCCATCCCCTCACTTTCAGTCTGTATGTGTCCCTAGGTCTGAAGTGGGTCTCTTGTAGACAGCATATATACGGGTCTTGTTTTTGTATCCATTCAGCCAGTCTATGTCTTTTGGTTGGAGCATTTAATCCATTTACATTTAAGGTAATTATCGATATGTATGTTCCTATTACCATTTTCTTAATTGTTCTGGGTTTATTATTGTAGGTCTTTTCCTTCTCTTGTGTTTCCTGCCTAGAGAAGTTCCTTTAGCATTTGTTTTAAAGCTGGATTGGTGGTGCTGAATTCTCTTAGCTTTTGCTTGTCTGTAAAGGTTTTAATTTCTCCATCAAATCTGAATGAGATCCTTGCTGGGTAGAGTAATCTTGGTTGTAGGTTTTTCTCCTTCATCACTTTAAATATGTCCTGCCACTCCCTTCTGGCTTGCAGAGTTTCTGCTGAAAGATCAGCTGTTAACCTTATGGGGATTCCTGTATGTGTTATTTGTTGTTTTTTTGCCTTGCTGCTTTTAATATTTGTTCTTTGTATTTAATTTTTGATAGTTTGATTAGTATGTATCTTGGCGTGTTTCTCCTTGCATTTATCCTGTATGGGACTCTCTGTGCTTCCTGGAGTTGATTAACTATTTCCTTTCCCGTATTAGTGAAGTTTTCAACTATAATCTCTTCAAATATTTTCTCAGTCCCTTTCTTTTTCTCTTCTTCTTCTGGGACCCCTATAATTCGAATGTTGGTGCGTTTAATGTTGTCCCAGAGGTCTCTGACACTGTCCTCAATTCTTTTCAATCTTTTTTCTTTATTCTGCTCTGCAGTAGTTCATAGATTTTTTTGATGGTGGCCATTCTAACTGGTGTGAGGTGATACCTCATTGTAGTTTTGATTTGCATTTCTCTAATAATTAGTGATGCTGAGCATCTTTTCATGTGCTTTTTGGCCATCTGTATGTCTTCTTTGGTGAAATATCTCTTTAGATCTTCTGCCCATTTTTTGATTGGGTTGTTTGTCTTTTTGTTATTGAGCTGCATGAGCTCTTTGTATATTTATTTATTAGTTCTAATTGTGTGTGCTTGTGTGTGTGTGTGTGTGTGTGTGTGTGTGTATGTGTATTTTTTAGGATTTTCCATATACAAGATCATGTAACTTGCCCTAGATTGTTTTACTTCTTCTTTCCAGTATGGATGTCTTTTATGGCTTATATCTTTCCTAATTGCCCTGGTTAGGACCTCTAGTACAATATTGAATAGAAGTTGAGATCTTTGTTCTTTTTAAATACATGTGTTTACATCTATAAATTTCATTCTAAGCACTGTTTTAGCTGCATTCCATAAGTTTTGGTATGTTGTGTTCTTATTTCCATTTATCTGAAGTCATTTAAAAATTTCCCTTGTAATTTCTTCTTTTCCCCTGGTTATTTAGGCGTGGGTTGTGTAATTTCCACATATTTGTGAATTTCCCAGATTTCTTTCTGTTGTTGATTTCTGCTATTCCTTGTGGCCACAGAACACACTTTGTATGATGTTAGTTCTTTTAAATTTATTAAAATGTGTTTTATGGTCTAACTCATGTATCTTGGAGAATGTTACATGTGCACTAGAGGAGAATATTTATTCTGTTATTGTTAAGTGTTCTATACATGTCTGTTAGGTCTAGTTGGTTTATTGTATTGTTCAAGTCTTCTGTTTCCTTACTGATCTACTCTCTAGTTGTTTTATCCATTATTGAGAGTAGGGTATTGAAGTCTCAAACTATTTCTGTTGAATTGTCTATTTCACCCCTCAGTTCCAACAGTTCTTGCTCTTAAACTTGGGGCCTCTGTTGTTAGGTGCCTATGTTTATAATTGTTATATCCTCTTGGTGGATTGACTCTTTTATCATTGTAAAATGACCTTCTTTGTCTCTAGTAATGTTTTTTTCTTAGAGTCCTTTTTGTCTGATAAAGTCTATGTCGTCTGATATTAAAGTCTGTTTTGACTGATCTAGCCATTCTAGCTCTTTTTAGGTTACTGTTTACGTGCGATATATTTTCCATCCTTTCACTGTCAACCTATTTGTCTTTGAATCTAAAGTGTGTCTCTTGTAGAAAGCATATAGTTGGATCATGTTTTTTCTTTTCTTAAAATTTATTTTATTTATTTTTGGCTGTGTTGTTGCTGCGTGCGGGCTTTCTCTAGTTGCGGCGAGTGGGGGCTACTCTTCATCGCGGTGCACAGGCTTCTCATTGCAGTGGCTTCTCTTGTTGTGGAGCACAGGCTCTAGGCGTGCAAGCTTCAGTAGTTGTGGCATGCGGACTCAGTAGTTGTGGCTCGCAGGCTCAGTAGTTGTGGCGCACAGGCTTAGTTGCTCCATGGCATGTGGGCCGGACCAGGGCTTGAACCCGTATCCCCTGCATTGGCAGGTGGATTCTTAACCACTGTGCCACCAGGGAAACCCTGGATCATGTTTTTAAATTCATTTTGCCAATCTCTGACTTTTAATTGGAGTGTTTAATTTATTTACATTTAATGCAATTACTGGTAAGATAGGGTTTGCTATTTGTTTTTCAATTGTTATGTCATTTTTGTTCTTCTATTCCTCCATTATTGCCTTCTTTTGTGTTGAATAGATATTTGGTAGTACCATTTTAATTTCCTTGTAATTTCTTTTACTATATATTTTTAAGTTATTTCCTTAGTTTTTGCTTGTCAGATTAATGTTAATGTCTTAACTTATAAAAATATAGTTCAGATTAATACCAACTTAATTTCAGTAGTGTACAAAAACTTTGCTCCTTTGTCGTTCTGTTACCTCCCCTCTCCTTTGTGCTTTTATTGTCATAAAATATTCATTTTTATACATTGCGTACTCATCAACACACACTTATAATTATTGCTTTATGCAGTTGTCTTTTAATTCAGATAGGAGAAAAAAGAGTTACAAGCATAAAATACATTTGTACTGTCTCTTGTAGTTACCTATATAGTTACTTTTACTGAAAATTTTTATTTTTTCATCTGGATCTGAGGTCCTGGCTTATGTCCTTTTTATTTATTTATTTGTTTGTTTGCTTGGCCTTGCCATGCAGCTTACGGGATTTCAGTTCCCTGAGCAGAGATTGAACCTGGGCCACAGCAGTGAAAGCCCGGAATCCATACCACTAGACCACCAGGGAACTCCCTGGCTAATGTCCTTTAATTTCAGCCTGAAGGACTCTATTTAGTAGTTATTGTAGGGTAAATCTCCTAATGATGAGTTCTGTTTTTATTTGCTGGGAAATTTCTCCTTCATTTTTGAGGGACAGTTTTGTTGCATAAAGAATTGTTTGTTGACATCTTTTTTCTTTCAGTACTTTGTATATGTTATCCCACTGCTTTCTGCCCTGCCCTTCTCTGGTTTCTGATAGGGAATCTACTTGGAGTTTGTTGATCTTTTTGGGTGTGTAGATTAATGTTTTTCATCAGATTTGGGACATTTCAGCCATTACTGCTTCCAATATTCTTGTTGCTCCTTTCTCTCTTTTCTTTCTGGGACTTCCGTTATATATATGTTGGTATGCATGGGAGTACCTGAGGCTCTGTTTATTTTCCTTTTCTTTTTAGTTTCTATTCCTCAGACTGGATGACAGTTATTGACCTCTCTTCAAGTTTACTGATTCTCTTTTCTGCCTGTACAAATCTGCTGTTGAGTCCCTCCAGTTAAATTTTCATTGCAGTTATTGTAGTTTTCAACACTGGAATTTCTATTTTTTCAAATAATTTATACTCCTTTATTGATACTCTTTATTTGGTGAAACATTGTTTTCATGCTTTAATTGTTCTGATGTAGTTTTCTTAATTTCTTTTTCTTTAATTCCTTTTTTCCAGTTTTATTGATATATAATTCACATATAACATTGTGTAAGTTTAAGGTATAAAACATAATGATTTGATATATGTATATTTTGCAAAATGATTAGCACAATAAGTTTAGTTAACATCCATCAACCCACATAGTTACAAATTTAGTTTCTTTATGATGATAACTGAAGATTTACTCTCTTAGCCACTCTTAAACATACTGTATGTATTGTTAACTATAGTTATCATGATGTACATTACATTCTCAGAACTTATTTATCTTTCTGTGAGTTTTTACCTTTTGACCACTTTCACCTTATTCCCTCACGTCCACCTTCTACCTCTGGCAACCCCACATCTTATCTGTTTCTATGAGTTTGGTTTTTTGAGATTCCACATATAAGTGAGATCATATAGTATTTGTCTTTCTTTGCCTGACTTATTTCACTTAGCATAACACCCTCAGGATCCATCCATGTTGTCACAAGTGGTAGGATTTCCTCCTTCTTCATGGCTGAATAGTATTCTATTTGTGTGTGTGTGTGTGTGTGTGTGTGTGTGTGAGACATTGTCTGCATTCATTCATCCAATGATGGATATTTAAGTTGTTTCCATGTCTTGGCTATTGTAAATAATGCTGCAGTGAACATGGGAGTGCAGATATCTCTTTGGGATAGTGATTTTGTATTTTTTTGGAATACGTATCCAGAACTGGGATTGCTGGATTATACAGTAGTTCTATTTTTAATTTCTTGAGGAGCCTCCATACTGTTTTCCACAGTGGCTGCACCAGTTTACATTCCCACCTTTTCTCCACATCCTTGCCAGTGTTTGTTATCTGTTGTCTTTTTGATGACAGCAGTTAGAACAGGTGTGAGGTAATGTCTCATTGTGGATTTGATTTGCATTTCCCTGATGATTAGTGATGTTGAGTTAGTTTTCATATACCTGTTGGCCATTTGAATATCTTCTTTGGAAAAATGTCTATTCAGGTCCTTTGCTCATTAAAAAATTGGATTGTTTGGGGTTTTATTTTTGCTCTAGAGTTGTGTGAGTTCCTTATATATTTTGGATATTAACCCCTTATCAGATGTGTGCTTTGCACATATTTTCACCCAACCTGTAAGTTACCTTACTTATTTTCTTTTAATATATTTAAAATAACTGATTTAAAATGTTTGTTTAAAACAAAGTCAAATGTCTGGACTTCCTCAGGGACAGCTGGTGATTGCTTTTTTGCTTGTGGAACATATCTTTTTTTCCCCTGCATGTCTTGTAATTTTTTTGTTGAAAACTGGACATTTTAAATAATTTCATGTGACAGCTCTGGAAGTCAGATGCTCACTCCTCTTCAGGGTTTGTTGCTGTTTCTGTTTGTTGAAGTCACTGATTTGTTTGTTTAGTGACTTTTCTGAATTAATTCTGCAAAGTCTATTCTTTTGTTGTGTATGGCCACTGTACTTTCTGTTTGGTTATCTTAGTTGCCATTTAATGATTGGACAGAGGTTTCCTTAAATGCCTGGAACCAGTCTCCCAGTCTCGGCCCAGGGGCTCTGTGTGCATGTTGGGGCGCATCTTCAACTCTCAGCCAGGCAGTTAACAACTCTGCCTTAGCCTTCACTTCCTGTTTGCACAGAGCTTCAAAGTCAGCCAGAGTGAGAGCTGAGGGCCTTCCCAAGGCTTACCTAAACATGTGCACATGCCTGGGCATGCATGTGGCCTTCTAGATTCCCAGGAATACACTGCAACTTTTAAAAGCCCCTATGGACATCTCATTGCTGAGCTTCGTCTTTTAAGCTTTTTGGTTCGTCAGATGTTTGCTCCAAATGTTATCCACTGCCTCAGGCAGCTGTGAAGTTAAATGCCTGTAATTATCTCTGACAATCAACCCTCAGGAATAGGCTTTTTGTACAGGGTGAGCTGTGAGTCAGAGAGACATCCTTGCAAATGAGTCTTCCGGGAAGCCACCAGACAGACTGAACAATGAAAATTTTCTGGAAATGAGGCCTTGAAAGAGTTTCAGCCCTGTTCGGCTTCCGCCCAGTGGCTCCCAGGCTACTGGTTTCCATGGCAAGGGTCTTGTTTTTCAAGGCACTGGGGAGACTGAGGCAAGTTAGCACACCACAAAGCTTACAGTTCTCAGTGGTGCTCAGCTGCTTTTTGTGAATAAATGCTCCCTGCTTTGCTCCACATCTCTGATTAATTTTCGAAGTTCTAAAAAAGTTGATTCTAATCATTTTTGCCAGTTTTCTTGTTGCTTTTATGAGGAAAGTCTTTTCAGAGGTCCTTACTATACCATTTTGCTGACATCTGTCCATCCTCTTTTGAGAGCGGGTCTGTGATGTCTCTTTAAACTTATAATGCATATGATCTTTGATCTAACACATCTAATTTAAGAAGTTTATTCTTCATATATGGTCACACATTTGAGTAAAGACACTTGGTCAAGATGGTCATTGAGGTATGTTTGTGGTCACCACATCATGCCACACCTGAGTGCCTTGTGCTAGGGGACAGCCCAGCTACCCAGCAGAATGCCCTGCAGCTGGTACAGAACATGAGGAGTTGCCCAGAGGAAAGAGCAAGTTGAAAATAATGTGTGAAGTGTGAGCCCTTTAGTTCAGAAAAAGAACCCCGCCTGCACATGGAAATCATCTCATGAACACAGAAAGTTCTGGGTGGTTGCACACAAGATTAATTAATTGTGGGTGTCTTTGTGGACTCTGGTCTCCTCCCCTCCCCTGGGGCCCTGGTTCTGGCTGGGAGGCTGGGAGAATGGAGAACACTTCTCTGCAGGCTGTGCCTACAACTCTCCCTCCTACAGGGTCCAGGACAGGGCTGGGACCCTGAAGGGGAAGGGCACATGCTCTGCTCTTAGCTCTGTGCCTTTACTGGGTGTCCTCAGGACAGCCGCAGCTCTCCGGGGTGAGAGGAGAGGGTACGGTGGTGGCATCCCTCAAGAGCCCGTGATTCTGGGACTGACTGTGAAAGACCCCTCCTGGGAACATTTGTGTCTGCTCTAGGGACAGGCATGTGCACAGAAGCACACACAGGTCACCTCGTGTCCGTTTGGCATCAGGTCCCTTCCTGCCAGCCTGGAGCATCGTTCTCTTTGGCTCAAGACAGGCTGGGGCTGAGCGGATTCTCATGGGCAGGCAGCTGCAGTCCATCCCCAAGAAGGAGGGCAGAACACCCAGGGGGCCACCACCTGCTCGCTCGCCAGTCAGCCCCACCAGCCTCCCCTCTGGATGCTCGTCACGGTCCCCCAGTGCCCCTCCCCTGCTCAGATGCCTCTCTGTCCACCACAGACGGCCTCTTCCTGCCACAGGAGAGAGGGCGGGGGGAGAGCCCAGGGGCCCTCGCAATGGCCCTGGTGCCTTGTCCGGGTTGCAGGATCTCAGCAGGACTATATGTGGGTATGAGAATGGGACAGTGATCAAGGAAATCGGAGGAGGAACCCAAACTCTCCTTCAAAATATAAGTAGACTGTCAAAAAGTATAATGTGACTCTCGAAAATATTGAAGCCAGCCAAGAAAATAGAGAAGCTCGAGCGTAGGAGACCATGTGTTCTGCTCCGGTTAAAACCTTTTCCTGAAGGTGGGATTCAAACATACCTGTGTCAGGCCTGGCATATCTCCACCTGCACAGCCGGCCGCCGCTCCCCCGCCGGGGCCAGGGCCTCACGGGGCCTAGGTCGCTGTCCAAGGTGTGCAAGGGGTGGGTCCCCTGCTGCCTGTGCCCGAGAGATCGCAGGACAAGCTTCTGCTCTCGACCATGAAGAGGGAGGCTTGTGGTGGTCCCAGGACATGTGTCTTGGTGGCTGTGGGCCTGGCTGTGTGTGTGAGCGGGTCCCTGGGGACTCCTGCCGGCCGGTGGGGCTGGGCCCCGCGGAGGAGCAGCTCAGGAGGAGGGAAGCCCAGGCCAGCCCAGAATCCTGCATGGAGCCCCTGTGGACCTCCCTGGCATCGGGCGCCTGGGCTTGGCACCAGGCTGAGGCTCGGCTGTGAGCAGTTATGTCTTGTTGAAATCCAGGGCCTGGGTCAGCCAGGTGCCCCAGGATTGGTCAGGCAGCCACAGGGAGGGAAGAGGCGGGAAGACTGTTCCAGAGGCCGAGGAAGGTGAGGGGGCCTGGGCTGGGGAGTGTGCGTGGAACCAGGAGAAATAAAAGTGGCAGATGCCGTCTGCTTTTTCTAGAAATGTGGATGAAAGAAGAAATTGGAAGGCAGCTAAAAGGGGTGGGAGGTCAGGGAGACTGTGTTTGTGGGTCTGGAGAAGTGCAGAGCTGAGATGAAGGGGAGGCAGAGAGAGAGGCTGAAGGGGAGAAGGGGGTGGGAGGGAGGAGAGGCCCCCGGGGGGCTCCAAGGACTGGCCCACCTGCTGGCTGGGGCTCCATCCCAAGGGGAGGATGAAGTGGGAGAGCAGACAGGGAGCCCCCAGGGACAGGGCAGGCGGAGGGGCAGAAGAAGCTCCAGAAGCATGAGGGGGGTTGGGAGGGAGTTTGGGAGCTGGGCACAGATAAGGGGAACCCAGTGAGACAGAAGAAGTCCCTCGCCTCACCTTCTGGCAGCTCCAAATTCCAGCCCCCTTGCCCCACCAAACCAGGCTGGTACTGACTCTCTGCCCCCATTCCCTACCCACAGCAGCAGGCCCAAAGCATCCAGCCCCACCTCCCAACACACACACGCTCGACAGGGGACCTCAGGTGTGAGTCCTCTGGCAGAGTCTCCCCTGAGAACTGAAGCCAGATGACCCTGTGGGTGGTGGTCACTGACCCAGCCCCACCACGCCTTCCCTGAGCATCCCTAGGAGCTCGCTGCTAGGTCAGCCCCCAAGGGCTTAAATCTGGCGCCCAGCTGCACTGGGACTGCTCAGGGTCTCGAGAGGGGTGTCAAACCCTGCACCTTCTGTTTCACACCTTCTGTTGGGGAAAGCCTCCCAGGTAGCTTGGATCTCCCTTCCTCCCTGCCCTCTCCCAACTTGGCCACTCAGTTGAGCTTCTGGAGAATTCCCAGGACAGCCATAGTGTCCAGGTGTCTCTCACTACAGGTCCCCACATTGGTCTTTCTGTGCCTTGAATGCACCAAGCTCCTTCCATTCTTGGGCGCCTTTGCACTCGCTGTGCCCTCTGCCTGGCACACCTTTCCTGGTACCTTTACCAGGACACTCCCACCCAGCAGCCCAGCCTCCGCTCCAGGCTCACCTCCCCAGGGAGGCGCCCTCTGACCCACAGACTCTGTGCTATCGCCCTTCTCATCACCAGCTGTATTGTGTTTACCATTCTCCCCTCCCACAGCCCTGAGAGTAAACCCTGAGAGCAGGGACTGTGTCTCTGAGAACTTAGCATGTAGTAAGTGTTCAATTAACTTTTAAAAAACGAATAAGTGAATAGTCTAGTTAGGAATGCAAAATGCCACCCAGTGGTTGAGGAGCCCACCAATGAGGAGCTGGAGGAGGGATGCAGATCCAGGGCCCTGGTACCCTATTCCTCCACAGCCTCACCTGAGGCAGACATCACTAATACAACACAGCACATTGGATTTATGGAGCCCAGACAGGAGCTCCGATCCTCGGGGAGGCCTCTAGGGAGCCACTAGCTCTCCTTAAGAGGTGGTGGGAAGAAGACTAGGGTATAAGGTGCACCTCGTGAATGGGCTGGTAGTCCAAGGGCAAGGCCCTCAAGCATGTTCTAAGAGTCAGGAAGGCTTCCTGGAGGAGGGGACAGGGTGGGCCTGAAAGGTATTGGGACAGAGGGGGAAGGAGAAGGACAGTGTGGAGTGTGGGTGATAACGTAAGTCTTGGAGGTAAGAATCAAGTGGACACATCCCCGAGACGGTGAAAACCAGCCCATGTGGAGAGGAGGGCACCTGTCAGGCTGACTCCCACAGCTTGCCCTGCCCAGTACCAAGCAGAGCCTTCTGGCCTGCCAGCTGGAGGGAGAAGCTAGTGGGACGTAAGGAGAGAAGCGATGAGCGCTGCTGAGCGCACGCAGCAGATCACGCTCTTGGTGGGTGAGACGGAACGGGGCCCTGTGCCTTGTCTGGAGGGTGCTGCTCCCATGCAGCCGTGCTGCCTGATGCAGCCTTTCCTGACACCCAACCAGCGGGGTCCTCAGGCTCCGCTGACTCTCCATGCCACCTGTCTGCCCTGGGCACCCTTCCTCCCTTGGTTATACCCCGGCTGGCGGGAACGGGTCTCCCTTCTCTAGGAGCCGGTGAGGGTGCTCAAGGGCAGGCCCCCCCCGTGGCCTCCCGCCAGGCATCCTCCAGAGGAGTACTGTAGCCTCACGTCCTGGTTTTAGCGAAAGAACATGCACTGCGTTATGCCAGTGACAGAGCCCTTCACGTTCATTGGAGAAAACCTGGAAAGCATTCAACGAGGACAAATGGAGAGAAGGGAGCAAAAGAGGCCATTGGAGAGATGGCCAATGGCGGGCAGGCACCCCGATTAACCTTCCAGAGGGTGTACGCCAGTCTGTGTTATAGGCACATACACACATGTGCACATGGAGAGCACAGGCACGTGCATGCACACATGTGCCCACACCATACACATGCACATTCACACACGAAGCACACACGTGCAAACACATGCACACACACATATACGTGCACATGCACAAGGTCACGTGTGTGTGCATGGACCAGTTATGCTTTCAGCCAGGCCTGCTGCCAAGGAGGGGCTGTTCTCCCGTGAGGTGCCTTGAGGGAACCCATCTCTGCCACCCGTTTCTCCCCTTTTTCCCACCAGCGACCCTGACACTTGCACAAACACCCTGTGTTACGTTTAAAGTTAGTTTTGCAGATTGCACAGGTGAAAATTGATGACTTGGGCTTTTGGTTGCCATGAAGCAGTTTGCTCCTTGTGGACGGGCCTTTCCTGCTTCTTCATTTGCATGCTGTCTGGCTCTGAGGTTGAGGCTCTGCAGGGTTCCACAAGGACATTCACGCCTTGTCCGTGTTCCCCAGGCAGTCCTCCGCTCGGGTGGGAGCTTTGTGTGGGGAAGGGTCTCCCTCCGTCTTCCCCTTTACACCCCCTGCCTCCGCTGTCCCTGCAGATACTCTCATCAGGCTCTTTATGGGCGCCTGGCTTACATCGTGACCTGCTTCATCTCAGGTAGTGAGTCCTGGTTTTGGGTGGGGGACTGAGGCTCACAGAGGCTGTGACCTGGTCCAGGACTGTCTGCTAATGACATCACAGTTCAGGGGGCAGCTCGCTGAGAGTCCCGTGTGCTTCCTGGTTCACCGCCACCCAGAGACCAACCACTGTCCTGGACAGAGTGGCCTGCGGGGCTCCAAGGCCACAGGGCTGCCCAGCCTGAGGTCACGGGCCTTCCGAAGGACCCAGCCTCAGGATCTTCGTCCTCCCAGCTTTGGGACCCTGCAAGACCCAGAAGTCTCACCTCGGCCCTGACCTCCATGTGACCCCTCCAGGGTCAGCTTCCCTGCGGCAGGGCCTCCAAATGGGGAGGTCATGTTCTCTTGGCAAGAGGAATGTTCTCTGACGATGACCAGCACTGGAAAGGACCAGGCCCTTCAATGTCAGGGTTGTCTATCGGCCAAACGGAGTCAGAGGAATGGAAACTTTTGGGGTGCAGTGGCAGGCAGGGCCTTGCCACTCCAGTCCAGGGGGAATCTGCCCAGGTGAGCAGGCAGCTTCCTCTGCAGCTCCCACCTCTGGCACCGGCCAGGGAGGCAGGTCTGGGCTTCCTTGGGGGAAGGAGTGGATCCTCTTCCCACCTTTCCCCGGGAGAGCATTCTCTCCCCTCCTCTGCTCTCAGAAGATAAATGCTGGTGGCTGGTCCCACACACAGACTAGAAAACAGCCTCACTCCGGAAGCTGGACTGGCTAGGGAGTGTTGCCTGAAAGGAAACATTGCTTAGGAGAAATTAATTTATTTCTTTGAGAACAGGAACCTGAGTGTGGCCTCTCTGAGGCCTCGGGGTGGGCTGTGGAAAGGGCTGGAGTGTGGCCTTGGGCAGCCCTCCTGGTGCTGGCGCGTCCCCACCCCCCATCCTGGCCCACTCCCCATATAGGCACCAGGGCACCATCCCAGGGGCTCCTGCAGGCCGCCCTGGGCAGGTCGCTCCACCTCTACCTGGTGATCTTCGTGCAGTGGGCTCAGGTCCGTGCTCTGCCCACCACTGCCAGCCGGGATCGGTGGGCACTCAGTGTGAAGGGGCGGCAGGACTCAGGTGGGTGGTCAGGGAGGGGCGTTGCTAGGAACTGCCCCCTTAACTGGGCGGACAGGACCTAGATGTGCTCGTGCCCAGGCTCCCCACTTCCCTCCCTCCCTCCACCGAGGGACCTCACCTGCATGAGGGAAGACCCTCCTCCCACCTGTGTTTCCTCCTTCTCTGGAAGCGGAGGTGGCACCTAGCAGGGAGGGATTACTCTCCTGATGCGCCCAATCCCCCTTCCAAAGGGCTGCTTCTCTAACGTCCGGCACCTCCTGGCGCCCTCTGTGGGAGCACGGCCCTCCCCTGCCCCGCGCACCAAATCTCTGCATCCTCCCAGCCCTGTTCGCCAGGGCCACCCAGGTCCTTCCCTAGCCCCCAGGACCCTCTGGGTCTGGCCAGGCCCCTGGGGGACCGTCCCCACACAGCCCACCTGGCTCTGCGGTACCCCTAGCACACCCACTGGTCCCTGCGCCTGGTGGGGGAGGCGTGAGAGCTGGGACAGTGGAGAGGGCCGTGCTGCAGGGACCACACAGCCCCGTGGCCAGCTGAAGTCCCATCTCCACCTGCTCCTTTCCCAGCTTGTTGACGGGAGAGTGATGACAGGGCCCGGGTGCAGCAAGTAGCCACTGTCCCAAGCAGTCCGTGCTGTTAGTCACGGTTAGTTACACGCCCAGTTACACGCATGCAGCAAGTGACAAACCCGGGGTGAGCGGGCAGTTCTACCTACAGTGGGGGACAAGCAGAGGCTATGGGGTGAGGCTCGTGGAGGACCCTGCCCTGCTGGGGGCTGTTTCTTAAGGCAGAGCAGTAACCTCTGTGATATGAGGGGGGCATCAGAACGGTCAGCTGTCCCCCCATTTGCCCTCCTCCATACCTTGTGCTTCAGTGGCACCTAAAACCGTAATGATTTGTTTGCTTCCAACATTATTCTCCAAAGGGGAGTATTAATCAGACAGGGTTAGGGAAATGCAGAGACCTGTGTGTGTTCCTCAGTGGACATCGTTGTGCCCAACTGCTCCAGGTCGCCCGGGGACAGGGTCAGCAGCTGAGTAGAATTGGCACTTCGCCCTTCCCCAGGGTGTCAGCCATGCGTGTGCCCTGAAGCTCACGGGTTTGCATGGGTGTGATTGCCGCAGGGCGACCCTGACCACCCAGAGTGCTGACTGGCCCTCAGGCCACGCCATGTCCCAGCCGGGTCCTGTTGAGCCCTCTTCGGGGGCGTGGAGGCAACAGGAGAAGGCCTCTCAGTGGACAGTTGCTGAGTGCAGGCGGCCCAGGCTGTTTCCCAGGGCAGGCGTAGAGCCTCTGGACAGCTCAAGCCCTCGGAACTAGAAACTGAGACGTCTCTAGGGCTCACCAAGTGATTGATTCATTTGGCTTCATGTTTTACCAGCCATCCTGTGAGTTGGGTGTCATGAACCCTGCTTTATAATCAGGAAATGATAACTCAGAGAGGCGCCCACCTCATCCATCGCACTCAGAGTTGGAGCCGAAGCTCTGCCTGCACGGCTGCCCTGGGTGATAAGTGGCTGGTGGGGATGGAGGAGGGTGGCCCCAGCTGGGCAGCGTGGGGAGGGGAGTCCGTGCAGGAAGGAGAGGCTGCACGTAACCTGCTCCCTCGCCCTTGGTGCTCACCCCTGCGTGGTCCCGCAGATACCATCAGACTTTCACCTGCGTCTTCTGGCAGGCTGCCCCCCACCCCCCTGCCCTGGAACCCTAGCTTCTGAGGTTTTAGCCTCTGCAGGGGCTTTGTCGTGATGCTGGTGTGGGCACCACCTGTGTGGGCACTTGGGTTCCTGCTTCCTCTGTTCTTCAAAGTTGGTCACCCCACATCAGGCCACCTTCCATCTTCCAAAACTAAAACCTTGCAGGCTGTACCTTTTTAAAGGAAGGAGCAGGGTTTTTTTTGTTTGTTTGTGGTTTTTTTTTTTTTTACCAGAGGTGCCTTTGGTCTTGAGGGGAATGAGGAGAGGGAGGCAGAGGCCACCAGTGTCCTTAAAATGCTCCTTTCCCCAGTTCGGCTTCTCTGAGTTGTGGCTCACAGCAGACTTGGGAGGGCCTTGGGGCTCAGACAGCTTTGCCTGCTCTGCTTGGGAAGTTATTTCTTTTTTTAAAACATAAACTGTTTTGAAGTGTAATGTACATACAGCCAAGTGCATGAGTCATAAATGTTGCAGCTCAGTGACTTTTCACGGGGTGAGCACGTGGGTGACCAGCTTCCAGCCGCAGCCCCAGCAGCCCCGTAAGATGCTGATTAGATGTTCTTTCGCGCCTGATCTCTTTTGCTCCACGTGATGGTGGTTGAGACTGCTCCTTGTGTGTGTCTGTCTTCGTTCATTCTCATTGCTGTGGGGTGCTCCCTGAGTGACTACACCTCCTGGCTGTGGAGGGCGGCTGGGTGGTTCCCAGTTTAGAACCATTGTGAAGAGTGCTGCTATAAACACTCATGGATGGGTCTTTGGGTGTGAGTATGTAAGCATTTCTGGTGGGTCTACACCCAGGGAGGAGTTTCTGGCCCTGTATATGCTCGAGTTTTGCAGGCACTATGGGTTCATCTTCTCATGTGGCTTTACCAGTTCAGCTCCCACCACCAGCGGCTGGGAGTTTCTGTTGTGCCACATCCTTGCCAGCACTTGGATATTTCTGCCTTTTCATTTTAGCCATCCTGGTGGGTGTACAGCAGTATCACACTGTGGTGTTAATTTTCCTTCCGTTGATGACTAATGAATGCTTTTTCTTATGTGTATCACCCTTTGGGATATCCTTTTTGGTAAAGTACCTCTTCAAGTCTTTTGCCTATTTTTAAAAAGTTGGGTCTTCTGACTTTTTTGATTTTTATGAGTTCTTTATATATTCTGGATATGAGGCCTATACTAGATACATACACCTATATCTATATCTGCACAGTTATACACAGACATACATACACACATATTCATTCAACAGATAGGTGTCAAGTGCCGCCATATGCAAACATGTCACAGTCACTGGGGCACAGCAGTGAACAAAACAGACAAGGGCCCTGCACTCATGGAGCTCGAATTCTCCCTAGAGGAGACTAACAAATAAGGAAGTAGAAAGAATATGTCAACTGAAGTAGCCATGAGAAGGAAAGTTCAGTGGGAGAGGAAGTGTGGGAGTGGAGGTTAACACTGTAAATATGTCACCGAGAAGGTGACACGTCAGTAAAGACCCAAGTGGGAGAGCCACGCAGACACGCAGGACCGGCGGGGGCAGAGGTGAATGGAAGGTGGGAGGTTTCACATGGGGGCAGGCCAATGGGGCCTGCAGGGCCACTAGGACACTGGCTTTCATTTCACTGAGGGTCTGGGCAGAGGAGGGGCAGGACCTGACTCAGGTTTTAACAGGGCCAATCCAGCTGCTGTGTTGAGGCAGGACAGGTGGAAGCAAGGACACTGAT
Source organism: Monodon monoceros (assembly GCF_005190385.1). Lineage (NCBI taxonomy): Eukaryota > Metazoa > Chordata > Mammalia > Artiodactyla > Monodontidae > Monodon > Monodon monoceros. Next base: position 9,952,996 of record NW_021703781.1, on the reverse strand, counting down.
TAGGAGCTTGTAGCAGTGAGTCCAGCCTCCTGTCCCAGTTTCCCGTCTGTCCCAGGTGTCCGTACTTGTGAGGATGTCCAGGGTCACTGTCATTCTGGAACCAGCCTTCCTTGCTCTTTGCTCAGAGCATCCTCTCATGGTCACGGGATGGATGCACTGTTCCTGGCCTCCTGGCCAGCCCACATCATCTGGGGTGCCTCATCTTTCCAGAAGCCCCCAGCACATGTCTGCTGGCCGCACCACAGCTGGTTCCTTCTCCACTTTCTAAAGCCAGCTCTGGCAAGGTCATTGTGTTCCTGTGCCAGTCCCCACAAGTCCTCCCTGCAGCACCTTGCTCTCTACGCCCAGCCCCACCCACAGGTTCAAGCAGGGTAGCACCCTGGCAGGGGACAGCCCTGGCACGCCCATCTCCCTGCTGCCTTGGGATGCGGATGTAGTCCATGTACACACATGAATGCTGAGGTCACACCTGTGAGCAAAGGCGAGAGAGCACCACCTGTGTCTGTGAGGACATTCCCGTTGCAGAGGCTACTGGCAGAGGGTGCTCCTTCATCCCGGGGAAGCATCTACTTTTTCAAGGTTCTTAGGGATGCTTGTGAAATTTGTGAGTGAGCATGTACAGAAAGGTGCAGTGGTGCTGCATATCGGCCTAGCCAACTCCTCTGGGCCATAACATCTAGAGAAGCAGAGGGGAAGGCTTGCTCGGGGTGCAGAGGGTGTTAACTGCCCACATGGACTTCCTGAGGAAATAACTGTGGCTGCCTGAGGGCCCAGATATCCTGCAGGGCTGTGGGGTAGGGCCGAGGACAGCAGGGGTAGGTGCCTGGCAAGCTCCCTCAGGGCAAAACCCCTCACCCCTCTTGGCACTGTGGAGCTGTCTGAAGGGGAAGAGTGGCCAGGCGGGCTCAGGACCAAGGGCCCAGGCTGATCCTGGTTCCACACGTCCCCTGCGGAGGCCAGTGTTAGCTTTGCATCGTCTGACTGGCCTGAAATGAGATGCAGAAGCAGCAGGGGGAGACGGACAGTGTGGAAGCTTGGGGGGCTGATGTGCCAGCAGTCTGCAGCCCCGGTCATTTCTGCTAATGTTGCCCCCCTCTTCCCGACTGCCCACCCACAGGAGCAGGTGCTGTAGCAGTGAGACCTGGGTTCCAGTCTTAGTAGAGAAAGTGGGGTGGGGGCAGACCTCCATGAGAAGGACGGCTGTCTCCAAACTCCTGCATTCTCTTGGAGGAGGCTGGTGAATGGACTCAGCACAGCCCCTAATTCCTCAAGAAGGAAATAGCTGTCCAGCAGGACTCAGCCTCAGGGCCAGTCTTGCTACTGGTGAGAGAACAGGCAAAGGAGAACGGGTAGCTGGGAAGAGAGATGGCTGTCTCACGGGCTGCTGGGGGCCGGCGTCCTGGGACTTGCCTGGACACTGACAGCATCACCTCTCCCCATCCCAGCCCCAGGGCTTGTTCCTGAGCTCTTCCAGATCCCACCCCCTCCCTCTCCCCACTCAGCCTCTGGGCCCTCCGGTTCTAGATCTCCCAGAGAGGGCGCTCTTCCCTCAGTCCACCTTTTCCTTTCAGATTCTCAGAGCCCGCGTTGGGGGCAACGCAGGAACGCGAGGGAGGGGAAGATCCGTCACCGGACAGGATTCTTTCTGAGCGCCGGGGCTCCTGGGGGCGGGAGGACGCCTCGCTGTGCCATGTGCCAGGTCCGACCCACGCTGTGTCTTAGAGTAGTCCTCCCACAAAAGCAGCTGCCGTGTCCCCTGTGTTCACTCAAGGAAACGGAAGGACAGAGAGTTCCGTGGGACGCTCGAGGCCAGAGCTGTGTGGAGTGAGAGCCCCGTGAGGGGAGGCATTCAAGCCAGACGCTGGCCAAGCACGCTGCCGTAGCTCTGTAGTGGACCTCTACGATGAGGTGAGGTCGGGGAGGGGGAAGAGAGGCTCGAGGGAGGATATGGGGGCGCACGGGGCTCTCCGTTAGCTGGATCTCACCAGGACGACCGCTCCTACCGCGCGCTAAGCACCGACCCACACGGCCCCCCTTCGCAAGCCCACCCGGCGCACCCAGCACCGACACCCTGCCATGGCCTCCGTCCTGACGCCACGGCCCGCTCCGCCTGCACTCCCAGCGCCCCCAAATCCAGCGCCAGGCCTGTGTGCCTTGCCCACGCCGCGCCACTCCCGGCGCCCCAACCCCTGCACCTTCGCCACCGCTCTCCAAGCAGCGCCCCGCCCCTCCGGTCCTTTCCCCGCCCCCTGCGCCACGCCCCCCTCGAACTCCACGATGCCCCGGACCGCCCCTGGCCCTGCCTCGAGGTCCCTCGGCCCCACCCCGAGGTCCCTCGGCCCCACCCCGAGGTCCCTCGGCCCCACCCCGTCCCTCGCTACCCCTTGGCCCCTCACCTCCGCCCCATCCAGAATCCTAGCGTTCCCGGCCCTGGTCGGGCCCCGCCTCCCGGGAGGAGGCGGGCGTGGGGTAGTCCGCGGGCGGGGCGGAGGGTTGGAGCTGCAGTGGCGCGCGGGGAGAGAAGCGGCCGCACGCGGGACGCCCGGGGCGCCGGGAGACAGCGCTGGGAGCAGGCAGCCAGGATGTTTCTGGAGCCCCAGGTAGGGCTGCGGCGCGTGGCAGGTGCGGGGCGGCGGGTCGCGGAGGCGGTGACGTGGACGAGCTCGCAGGGCAACCCCTTGGTTGCAGTCGGACTGCGGGGTCAGGGGTTCCTGCGCCGCCGAGCTCGGGAAGCAGTCCTGACCTCCGGACAAGGAGTGTGGCCATCCTGAGGACATCTTTGGCCAGGCCCGGAGGAAGCCTGCCCTTGGGAACCACTCTCTCTGTGGGTCCCCACTGGGACACCAGCTGTCAAGTGGGCTGCGCCCAGGGCTCAGAACGGATGGGCAGCCCAGGCTGCTACCTGGCACGGCCTGCGGACGCCGGTGATAGTCTGTGGCCGCGTGGCACCTGCACACCTGGTAGGGACCCATGTGGGGTGGACAGGGCTGGAGAGGCAGGAGACAGCAGCCCCAGTGACAGGGTCGGCAGGAGGGTGGCTGCCCTGGGACTGGCACAGACAGGCTTATAAGCACCAAGACGACAGTGGGTCCTTTTCTGGACTTGAACACAGAACCACCTGTTTGCCCTGGAGGAGGTGCCGGGAGAGGAGGTCTGTGATGAGGTGGGCACGTGGGAGGTGTGTATGTGTGATGTGTGGGCGAGAGTGAGAGTATGTGAAAATGTGGGCATGTTTATATATGGAGTGTGTGTGTGAGAGAGAGGGAGAGGCAGGGCGGGCAGGACTGTGCCTGTGTGGGCCCACAGACACCTGTGTATTTAAGGAGAGTGAGGCCCAGCCTGGGGCTTCCAGGGGTGTGGACCCCAAGGTGAGGGGCAGCTTCCTTTCTACAGGAAGGGAGGCTGAGAACCTGTCCTGGAATTAATCCCAAGCATGAGGCAGTGTTGCATTTCCATGGCTCAAACCCTTCCTTTGAGGCAATCAGGCAATGTGATTCAGGTGCCGCTGCTCTAAGCCCTCAGCCTGGAGCTGACCGGCGTAGATCTCAGGCTCAGTGCAGCATGGGGCACAGAAGGGGGCCACAGCTGGGCTGACTGGGCCTGGCTGTGCCCAAGAAGCAGGACTCATTTAGTCCTTCATTCTTTCACTTATTCAGTGCACATTTATTGAGCACCTGCTGTGTGCAGGCACCATGGATTCAGCAGGGAACCAGAGACACCACAGTCCCTGTCCTCATGGCTCACCTTTTAGCAAGAGAGACAGGGAAAAAGAAAAGCACAATCAAGAAATGGAATATGGAATGTTACATGGTGATAAGTGCTAAAGAGAAAAAGTAAAGCAGGAAAGAGGAATAGAACATATCAAGGGTACATATCAAGGGCAGGGTAGTTTAGGTTATCAGCGGCAACCAAACAACCCCCAAAGCCAGGAGCTTATAACAACACCTTGTAATTTTCACTTATCAGCGAGTTCTTCATGGTTTGGCGGGGCCCTGCTCCAAGCCTTCCTCACTCAAGGACCTGGGCTGACAGGTCCCATGGCAGAGGGGGAGAGAGGCCCTTGCACTAACCTTTCAGTGCCCCAGTTCAGAGTGCCACACGTCACTTCTACTCACTGCTCTTGAGCCAGATGAGTCACAGGGCCCCACTCAGTCTCGCTAGGACCAGTAATGACAATTCTGCTCAGCCTGGTGAGCAGGGGTCCAACACGTTTGGTGCCCAGCGCACTGACCATCAGTGTGGGGCAGCTGTTGTGCCTTGGGTGGGGCAGTCAGGGGAGGCCTCAGCCTGAGGACCTGCTGGAGGAGAGGGAGGGAGGTACGCGGCAGTGGGAGCAGAGGAGCACAGCAGGAAGAGGCCAGGCAAGGCTTCGAAGAGGACCAGACTGGAGGCCGGTGTCAGGAGCAGAGCTGGCGAGCGTAAGCGCAGGGGCCCAGGGGCTCAGGCCAGGGAGGTGGCAGCGGAGAAGGAGAGAAGGGCCGATTTACTCTGAAGGTAAAGCAGGTGGCCTTGCTGACGGTGGAGCTGTGGTGTAGAGATGGAGAGGAGACAGCCGACTCCAGGAAGGAGAGGCGGGAAAGGATGCAGGTGGAGCGGGGGTGCGGTCGGGGAGGAGGTGGGACAGGTTGGCACCCCGGGGCGATGTCTCCTGGCACTGGCTGGGTGTATGGAGTTAGGGGAGGGTCTGGCCTGGGGTGCTAATTTGGAGCCCCAGCTTGCTCCATCCTGCAAGCCCTTGCTGCCTCCTGGCCACGCCGCCTACACCTGTACCTGCTGGCTCAGGACAGCCTGGTCCAGGCACCACGCCCTCATCTTGCTGGGCCTGCCAGCTGCTGGGGTTGGAGGAGCTTCGTGTGAGCTCCACCGGGGGAGGCAAGGTGAGGTGGGGGGCCACAACATCTTGTGTCGACCTGGCTGCCGTCCCCGTCCGAGGTTCAGGAGCACTGGGGCAGTACCACCTGTAGGTCACGTACCCACCAAGCACAGGGACCACAGTGGTGCAGGGGCTTTGCGAGCTAGGCCATCTGGGAGAGCTGCTTGGGGGTGGGGAGTCACACACTGGCTTTGGGATGGGTAGGGTTTGACTTGAGAGACGGAGCTGAGGTACCTGTGGAAGCTGCCTGCACCCTCCACAGAGCTGGGCTTCTTGGCCCTCACCCTCTGGGGAGCTGCTGTTGAGTGACCAGAAGAGGGCTGGTCTGTCAGGACTGTGGTGTCACAGTCCTGACAAACAATCCTGATAAAAACAGGTCAGCCAGGAGACCTGTTTTATCTCCCTGCTCTTCCTTCTCCTAACCCACTGGAAACCCCCTGCTCATCCTTGGAAGCCCACCTCCAAATCACCTCCTCCAGGATGCCCTCCTTGACTTCTCCCTACAGAGATAGTCCCTCCACCCTTGTGCCCCCTCAACACCCAGCCAGCACAGACCTCTAATCCCGAGTCTCTCATGCCGCACTGCGGTGTTCCTTCTACCCCTAGTGGCACACACTGAGCTCCAGCCAGCACAGACCTCTAATCCCGAGTCTCTCATGCCGCACTGCAGTGTTCCTTCTACCCCTAGTGGCACACACTGAGCTCCATGGGCTCTTCCATTTCCAAGTGTGCGGCACAGATCAGTAGGACCTCAGGGGTGTGTTGACTGAATAAGTGAGGGAAGGGAGAAACAGACACGAGGGCTGGAATGGCCCACGGAGACTGCCTAGTTCTGCTTCCATGTGTTACACGTGGGGAATCTGAGGCCCACAGGTGCTGCGGCTTGCCTGAGTTCAGCCAGGGTGTCAGGGGTCACAGCTGGCCCCCTGCCCAGGATGTCCACTATGCCAGGTTCTGGGCTGGCTGGAGCCCTGTGGGTTCCAGGACAAGGGGAGCCCAGAGGCAGACAGATTGGAGGGCCCTGGGTGATAGGTCATGTGGACAGTGGCCCCGGGATCTCCAGAGGAAAGCAGCCAGGGACCTCCACCGTGGTTCTTTGCTTCTCACCCCCTGGAGCCCTGCAGCCCCCAAGAGTTCTGGCCCTGTGGCCTCATGGTCGCCAGCCAGCCGGTGGGGTTTCTCTGGCAAACCCACTGCCCTGTGTCTCAGCCTCCAGGGGAAGAACCCCACCCTCACTGTCCTGCTCACACCGGCCTGCCTGGCTGGGGCCAAGCCCACGGCATTTCCCAAAGGTCAGTGTCGCTGCCGCACAAGCCGCCCCCTGTGGCGAGTGTGAGTCAGAGGACTTGGAGCCAGCTCTCGCGTCTCCTTTAACCCTCACGAGGTGGCTGTTCCAGTGACACAAGAGGAAGCTGAGGCTCTGAGGTGTAAGGCAGCGCCATGAGCAGAGCAGGAAGAGGCGACATTCATTCTGGGGCTGGCCGACCCCAGAGCCTGGCCACCCTGCGCGCACCAGGGCCCCATGCAACCTCCTTAGAAGAGGGGTGGCAGCCCCCTAGAGATGCCCAGCCCAGAGGGCAGAATGCTGCGGTGTCAGGGGTGTGTGGCCAGTAAGGGGGCTGTGGGCTGGGTGGCTGACCTGGGTGGCAGGGCAGGCCCACTGGGAGCAACACGTCCCTGCCCAGAGGCTGGGAGACCTGCAGAGCTGGGAGGCCCCAGGGCACACACGCACGCACGCACGCACTCACGCACGCACACGGGCACTGGCTCACACACACCCTCCTCCCTTCTGCCGCTGGGGTGGAAGCACGCACTCCACACGGACTGAGTCAGGATGTCTTTGGGGATGGGAATGCCTGTCTCCAGGCGAGGTTGATAGGTAAGACAGCGATCTTTAAAAAATGTATGTTAGGTAATTGGTAATTAAACTCTCAGTATTTTGAACAGATTTTTCAGTTGGGCTCCCTGGAAAAGCCAGAAATGAATTTAATTCATTTCTAATGTATCTTGTTAACATTTTCTTCTCTTAGTGTGTTTTCTGAAAGGTACAAAGCAACTTTATTTTTTTATTTATTTTTTAACATCTTTATTAGAGTATAATTGCTTTACAATGGTATGTTAGTTTCTGCTTTACAACAAATTGAATCAGCTACACATATACATGCGTCCCCACATCTCTAGCAGTTGTCCTTGGCTTGATCTTCATGTTAATGAGGAGGCCTCTAATGTTTTACTGTTAAGTCTGAAATTGGCCCTAAATTTCAAATACATAATCTTCATCATGAAGTACCGAGAGTGTACACCAAGAATGGATATCATATGAGGCTTTCCTGTATATAGCAGAATCATCAAATTCCTTTCCTCCTTGGACCTATTAATGTGTTAACTTATTAGCTTTTCTGAGCTAAATCATCCTGTTTCTGGAATAAATCCCACTGGGCCAGGTTCGATTGTGCTTTGAAACGCTGCTGGGTTCATTCTGCCGATATGTTGCTTGGGGTCTTTTTCCTCTATCTTCATAGGTAAGAATTTATACCTACTTTTCTATTAGGGGAGATATTTGTCACATTTATAAATCATGGTTATGTTAGCTTCATAAAATGAATAGGAAAGGTTTTCAATATGAATTATGTAGTTGAAATAGTTTAAATATCATATAAAATTATCTTACTCTTCAAGGGTTGAAGTCACTCATTTTGGAAACTGGCTCAGCCGGGGCTCGCTTTTGTTTTTCTCTGAGGTTTAGCTGGCTGTCAGCTTACTTAATTTGTACTATGGTTATTGGTCTTCTTGCGATCTAAACATTTCTAGTCTATCTCGGTTATTCATATTTTCTAGGTAATATCCTAGTTCAAAATGCTTTCAGACCTTTTAGCACAGGTTTACATCATCTATTCGTTTAAAGTTTCTTCTCCACATCTGTGGTTAGAGTCTCTTTCTCATTCCTCTGTTTTTGCATTTCTCCCTCTCTTCATTCCTTTCCTCCCTCCCAGTCTCGATCCTTCCCTCCCTCTTTCCCTGTCTGCCAGCTTCCTTCCTTTCTTCCATCCTTTTGTTGATTAGAATTGCCAGAGGTTTATCTTTTTAATTTGTGTTTCCCAAAGAAAATCGGCTCTTGAATGTAGTCAGCAAGTTCTACTGTCTTTCTTTCCTTCAATCCACTCATTTATCTTTTAGTAATTCCTTCCTCTAGTTTGCTTTGCTGTATGTCTGTTTTGTTTAGAAGCTCTTTTTAAATCAAGTGCTTAGTTTGTTTTCATTTCCTCCTGTTTATTTAAAATACATTGAAGTCCATGAATTTTTCTCTGAGTACAGCTTTGGCCATGTCGAATTTCATGAGGAGATTTCTTATAAGGGTTATTTTTCTGATGTGTCTGTAATTGGAGTTTTGATTGCTACTTGAACACAAACATGATTTAGGGAAGTTTTTTAATCAAGTGGGTGAATTTTTTGGGTTCATCGTTTGTTTATTAATATCCAGCTGTGTTTATTAATGTCCAGACACATCATTCTGTCACCTGTACATTTCTGTTTGGGTACTCCATCAGGGTTTCATTGGTGATATGATGTATGAACAATGTGGATGAGTACTCTCGGGTAGAAGAATGTGCCTTGCTGTCTTTAGGCCATGGGATTTCATGCATTTTTCTCCTTATGTTTCCATTCCCACGTCTTGAGAGAATGCCCTGCAGTATTTTCATTCCTTTCTACCACTCGTCTCTTTGGGTCTGAACCACGTGTCAGGAATTGTAGAAAGTTCTAGTTGTCATCCTGCCTGTCTCTGGTCCACGAAGAGGAGCTCCCTGCTCTGTGCTTGGGCACCGGCCCCATTTCCTGGGCACAGCGGGACAGGCGTGTTCTTGGCAGTTTGCCTTGCACTTTCAACTCTTGGCAGAAAGAACCAGCCTGCAGGCAGGAGCCGTGGGCTGTTCCTGGCTCTGCCCTGCCAGACAGTGTGGCCTCAGGCTGTCCTTCGCCTCCTGGGCCGCACCTCATCTGGACAATGGTCAATAATGCCTTGGAGGGCCCTGTGGGGATGTGTAGGACAGCCCAGTAGGTGGAAACCCCCTGTGAGTGTCACTCATTGGCAGTGAGGCTGCTGAGCTGTTTCAGGGAGGGTTTGGATCGGGCTGTCCAGCAAGGGGCCCCATGCGGGCACGTGCACAGCTGGCCCTTGGACCCTGCCCTGCTCCCCACAATGCTGCGCTCACTGGCCTCACCTTGCACACTGCCAGCAGGTGGCTCCTTCTGGGCCAGGCCTTGCCCATCTCGCGGGGACCCTGTCCGGCTCCACCTGCCTTCGCCTCGCACCTGCCCTTCCTTCTCCTGAGCCTGCGCTGATGGTCCTGGGTTTCCTATCAGATCGTGGTGGTTACACACACCAGGATTCAAATCCCAGCTCCCCTACTTTGGAGCTGTAAGGCCTAAGGCTGATGACTTAAACCCTTGGGGCTTTGTTCCTTGTCTGGAAAATGGGGTGACAGCTGCCTTGCCAGCAGTGTGTGCAGGGTGGTATGCGGGGAAGTGCACTGCCCTGGGGAGGGATGCAGGCAGCTGTGCTGCTGGTATTCCTGGGAGCTGGGCTAGACACCTGGTTACCAGCCCCCAGGGCCAGGGGACATAGGGCATGTGGCAGGAAAGCTGCTTGTGTACAGAGAATGTGCGCAGGGAGTGGGAGATGTTTCTGCTGGAGGGTCAAGACGCACGTCCTGGTCCTGTTTCTGTCCAGGCCCAGCAGGGAGCTGGGCGCCTGCTGCCCTCCACCAGCAGGTTAGCGTACAGAAGTCTCCAGCTCCTGCAGTGCAGCGGGATCCCAGGGCTGCCACTCTGGGTGTCTGCCAGGAGGATGACAATTCAAGTGAAGGAAATTGATTTTTATTTGTTTTTAAACACAAAGGAAAATCGTTGCTCAGCCTAATTAGATGTCATTTAAAAATAAAAGGACTTTCTGTACCCTGGCACCCCCCCCCCCCCCCCCCACGCAGCCTGGGGGGGGGAGTAGAGGCTGCTACTCACTCCTGGAAAGGCTTGAGCGTGGCTCGGACCCCGCCCCCCTCTCTCCCTAGGGGCCCAGCCTCCCTGCCTCCGAAGGACCCTGACCTCTGACGCAGTCCCCTGTTATCCTGCTCGTTCACAGCCACGCCCTGCCGCTCCTTGGGGTCCTGCCTGGCTCCTGTGGCCGGAGCAGGGGGAGCCTGGGTCAGATGCTGCCGCCTGGAACCTGGGGTTCTTGTCAGGGGGAGCTCTGAGCAGCAGCCTTAAGTGGATGCCCCATACAGGAAGGGGATCCCAGAGGTGCCGTTCCAGTTGAGGTGGGGGTCTGCGCCCTGCCTTCCAGCCCGCCCTCCTCCATGGCACCTTGCCGGAACCCCCAGAAATGACAGGAGTGCCTCCCAAGGTTATGTCAGTTTCCACACGGAGTCTGAGCGTCACCCGGCCGCGTGCAGGAGCGCAGGGTGACCCCTTTGGAATCTGAGGCCGGGGGTGGGGTGGGGGGGTGGGGGGTGGTGGAAGGGGAGGCCCTGGGCACCCTCGCCCTGCCCTGAGGGCCCTGAGTGGGAGGCCGGCTTGCCAGCAGCCCGCCCTGTGGGGAGAGGGCAGGGATTCTCTGAAATCCTACCTGCTCCTCCTCGGGCCTCTCAAGGCTCAATAATGGGATGGTTATTGGTGGACAATGACATGTTGTCCCTTGAGCAGCCACCAGAAGAAGCTGACTGGACAGAAAGGCAGAACAGAAGGAGGAGAAAACCCCAACGCGGCAGAATCTGTATTTAGGAGTGTGAGGAGGAGATGGCAAAATTCCTGTAGTCAATTCAAATAGGATTTGGTAATAGGAAGGAATTCAGAAGGAAAAAAAAAATGAATCATGCATCTGTAACAAAGCTTTAATTGTTTAGCATCTCTTGGAGGCCGGGCCTTTGTGGAGAAGGCGCCGAAGTGCTGCGTGGCTCTGACTCCCATGCCAGCCACCTCCTGGCTGGAGCCCAGCCTGCAGCCCTCCACTGGGGCCGGGCCTGCCCTGGTGGCCCCAAGGGTACACGAAGGTAAATGTGGCTCTTCCTCCCGGCACTTGCGAGTACGGTTTCTTGAAGCTTGGTTTATGTGAAAAACGTCACCCCTCGCCCTCCTGCCCCCGAGGCCCATCAGGCTGGGAGGATGGGAGCTGCAGGGTGCTCCCGCGGCCCCGCCTGCAAGGATGGGGCCGGCCGTGCCCTCAGGAGGACTTCTTCCCTGCTGGCAAGGCCACAGGAGTACAGGGGTGAGGACTAAAGAGGACATGTCACCCCTACCACTCCCCACCCCGGGCAGAGCAGCCACCTCTAAGGCAGAGCCAGTTCTTCTATTTAAAAAAATTTTTAGAAAACTTTTGGCCGCGCTGCAAGACTTGCGGGATCTTAGTTCCCCAGCCAGGGATCGAGCCTGCGCCCTCGGCAGTGAAAGCAGAGTCCTAACCACCGGACTGCCAGGGAAGTCCCCAGAGCCAGTTCTGAGCGCCACCTGCCAGGACAGGGCAGTGCAGCCGGGCCAGTGGATCTGTATGGTTGGACAGAGGAGGCAGCTTCTCCCCACTTTCTTCCTGGCCGCACCAGGGCCCCGTGGCTGCCCAGGCTGCGGAGAGGGGAGAGGGCCTCAGAGGCGGGATCAGGAGAGGGGCAGTACCATCTGCCATAACTGTGTCTAGGAAGGCGGTGGGTAACCTGGAGGACAGGTATCCCAAGTGCCTGTCAGTGTCCTGCAGTTCTGACTCCACCGAAACCAGCAGGTACTAAGCGTGTCTGGAGCACGGTGGCCTCCGGCCGTGCTCACTGTTGCCTGTGAAGTTGCTGCTGCAGGTGCCATTTTACAGAGAGGGCTCTGGGTCCCAGCTCATGGGGTGGCCGGGCCTCGCCCAGCCCGTGTGCAGCCAGATCTTCAGCATGTGGTCCCAGCAGATAGGACCAGGGCTTCTGGAGCTTAAGAGACACACATTTCAGCTCAAAGTTAGGAAACTCTGAAAGCTGGGGTTTGGGGAGGGGAAGAAGGGCCCCCAGGAGGGAGCTTTCTGCCTTAGGAGTGTCTGGGTTCAGGCTGGCAGCTGCTCTCCCGACCCTCTTCTCCTCTTCCAGAGCACTGCTCTCCTTCTAACCCCTAATATCACATCCTCATCTGTGTGGTCATCACGCCTGACAGCCACAGCCTGTGCCGGGGGCCTCAGTGGGGACAGAGACCCTGTTTCCTTCATTGGCAGATCTCCAGTGTGTAGGCAGGTCCTTGGTGCCATTTGTGAATGAATGAATGAATGAATGATTGGTCAGTCTGTCGGTTGAAGAGCAAGGGCTCTGTGGAACACCCCACCTCCTACCCCACCCCAGTGCAAATGACATCAGAGAACCAGACAGTTAGCCCTAGAAGGGTGGTTGGGTTCATTGTGCAGATGGGACAGGAGGCCTGGCCTCAGCTGCCCGAGGTCTGCAGCCGAGCTGGGTTCCAGTGTTGCTGGCCCTGGTTCAAGCAGCCAGCATGGGTCTCTCCCTAACTGTGGCCTCTGAGAGCTGATGGGGCTCCTGCCTGGCTCCCACCAGCTCTGGATTTTTCTGGAACTGGGATGAAACCAGAGACAGTCCCTTGAATGCACTCATTCTGAAATCTCGGCCAAAGGCTGCCCTCCTGGTTAAGTGGCCCACCAGGGTGTGGGCCAGGGCTGGCACCCAGCTCCCCCCAGGAGCACTTTCTCTCTCTCTCCTCCAGCCAACAGAGGGGAGACTGGCAAGATGTGTAATTTTCAGTTGCTAATTGTGATGCCCTGCAGCTTGCTGAGCTAAAAATAGTCTCCATTTTGTTGAGTAGGTTAAAAAATAGAAGTCCATGTGCTGCCTCCAAAAGAAGCACCACTTGCAAAGCCTGGCAGAGGCAGGGGGCTGACTCCTGCCCCTCCTCCACCTCCCAGCAGATCCCTGGGGGCTCATGCAAGATGGGCCCTCAGGGCCATTTTTGTCCCAGTTTTCCAGGAAGCTGGGATGCTTAACTTGGCATCCATGGATGAGCTTCTGGGAGCCCGTCAATCCCTGAAATCATATGCAGAATGCCGTGGGAATGGGCACTTATCCATGTGCCCAGGGCGAGGGCCTCAGCCTTCATCTGATGCTCGGAAGGTTATACCCCGGCCAGGCACAGTGATGAGGAGAGATGACAGTCCCCAGAAGGAGCAGGGCAGTGGGGCAGGCAGGCCTGGACAGACCTACTCACCACTGCCTGCCTAAGCAGCCTAGTGCAAGTCATGGGCACTTGGCATCCTCATCTAAGAAGTGGGCATCTCCACACCGCCCCCCGTAGGTTGGAGGGATTGCGTTGAGATGAGATATGTAAAGCCCAGCACATGGCTGGGCTCCCAACTCCTGATGATAAACATTGAAAGTACCAAAGGTTAGTCAAAGAAAGCTTCTCCCTGCTTCTCCATTTCTTAGAAATTTCCGGAATTGCAGACTCCAAGATTGGAAGGGATCCTGAATTCTGACTGTGCCCTGGGAACCTGCCCCAGACAGCTCCTCCCTTTCAGAGTTGAGTGGAGGGCCTGACACTGCTCCCGTCCAGCTGTGTAGCAGGCTGTCCCCTCCCTGGGCTGCTGTCCCCATTCTCAGCTGGGGCCGAGCTGGCTGTGTCTGAGGCTGCCCTGGGGGGGGGGGGGGCGCAGTGAATGCTCGTTGAGCACTGCCACCCCTTTCACAGGATGTGCCCCGAGGGCAGAGGTGGTGTTGGGAGCAGGTAGCTGGGCATCAGAGGCCAGGAGGGCTGCGGACCCCGGAGAGCCCACGGGTGGGGTCCCTCCCAAGTGGCTCCTGAAGGATGAGGTCCCTGCCTCACCTGTAGCCCCAAGTCCCTTCCTGCCATCCCCTCCCAGCCCGCCTTCCTGCCCAGAGCTGGGGCATTGAACCGGAGGCCCCCGGGCCCTGCTTCTGGGCAGGGACCTTCCCCCTCAAGGTCCAGGAGGCAAGAGATGAGGTAGGAGCAGCCCCGGGGCATGGGAACACCTCCAGGAAGCTGTGCAGCGCTGCCCCGGACAGTTGTGAGCACGGACAACCCTGCACACAGATGCTGCAGTAATTGGATGTTTGTCTCGAGTCAGTGTCACGTGCATTCCTTACCCAAGTATGTTTAAGTAAATTGTTTGTGACAGCCTCCACTGTGGGAACCTTTTACGAGACCATTGGGCAGTGTCAGGCCTCCCCAGGGCTTGTTGAGCCTCTCAGTAGAGGAAGCAGGAAAAGCACTTGGGAAAGGCCTGTACCCAGGCCTGGACGAGTGTGTGAGTGGAGGACATGAAGATACATGACGGTGTAGCCATGGATGCATCCGGGTGCACACGGTGGGCTCTGGCTGTCGTAGTGAGTCCAGCAGCCCTGGCTCAGCACCATCTGGGCCACTGTCACAGCTGCGGCTCCCAGGGGTCCAGGGGGCTCCTGTGTGATGAGAGTGGAGTGCAGGGTCTCTGAAGGCCATCTTGGGCACAGCTGGAGTTTGTGAGCGGAAGGACTGTGCCGCGGGTCACAAAAGCCGTACACACATGCCTGTGTGTGTGGCCGCCCCTCCCGGCGGGTGTCCGGCTTTTGCACGCGTATAGCCAGGAACAGATACTCTCCTCCCGATTTTGCTGCCTGCAGGCTCCCCTTCGCTAGGGCCACATTAGAAAGCACTGCAGCAGTGAGCGGCACCCAGATCTCTAGCCAAAGTCTCTTGAAGAGGGACTTCCCTTGCGGTCCAGTGGTTAAGACTCCGCGCTTCCACTGCAGGGGGTGCGGGTTCGATCCCTGATGGGGAACTAAGATCCCACAAGCTGTGTGGCGTGGCCGAGTCTCTTGAAGAGGCTGCAGAAGGGAATTTCATTCATAATCTTCTGTGGCAAGTTCCTAAAAACCCTCTTTTCCCATCTCTGCCGGCATCTCTCACAGCAGTGGGGCTGCCTAAGATCTCCTCTTACTTCCCCACTGTGCTTCCCTCTCCTCCTGGGCCCTCAGTCCAGCAGCTTCCATGTCCTTGATGCTTTGGAGCGGTGTGTTCCTTAGAAGGTGTGCGCATGTGTCTGTGTGTCTGTGTGTCTGTGTGCGCTGTGTGTGCAGGGCAGCTGCACGTACTCAGAAGCTAAAGGTTTTCACCGAGTGCCTCAACGGGGCCTCCAGCCTGAGTTGTGTGGACGCAGAGCTCTGGGCTGTACCCGCAGGAAGGAATCCCATGTTCATGCAGGCCTTGGCCGGGCTGAGCGGAACCCAGAGGACGCTGTTTACTTTCGGAACTACGACACGCCGGGTGTGTGAGCACTTGTTCTGGGCTGAAGCCACCCTCCTTGCCTTCTCCCCTCCTGTATCCCCACACCCAGGCCGGGAAGTCTGGGGACCAGTGTCTTGTTTGACAAACAGCTGGGGCTCATAGGGATGGAGTCACTTGCCCCAAACCAACAGCTGGAGAAGGCCTGGGCCAGGGACTGGGTGTGGGGGCTCCTAAGCTCTGGCCCTCTGGGCACTCGGGAGCCTTCAGCTGTGCCTCATCTCGACATGGGAGGGGCTGTGGAAGCAAGAAGAATGGCTGCCCTTCTCTGAGCCCAGCCTCCCTAGAGATCGAGGCAAAGCTAACGTGCCACCACTTTATGGGGGAGCTGGTCCCGGGGAAGCAGGAGGGAGGGAGGGAGAGCAAGTAGATAGTGGGGATGGGAAGCTTTTGTGCCTCATTAATCCGAGTTTGCCCCAGGGTGTTACCCGACCTCCCCCACCCCCACCCCCCGGACGCCTGGGTTGTACGCAAGCGCACGCACGCACGCACGCACGGGCTGGGGTGGAGCCACAGGGTCTCGCACCTGAGCAGAACCCACAGCCCGCGCAGGAGGCCAGTGGCCTGCGGATGGCTGTGAGGCCCTAGGTCAGAGGCCGTGGGTCAGAAGTGGCGGCAGCCCGTGCTGGGCCACTAGGGTGCCATCGATGCAAGGCACAGAGGCGGGTGGTACAGAACAGCACTGCTCCCGCTCCCAGGGGCATGTTTTCTCATCGAACCCTCATCGCAACCCTGCGAGGGAGGAGGGGCAAGAACCTCTACGCCCACTTCACAGCGGAGGAAATGGAGGCTCAGAGCAGCTCAGAGGCTTCCCCATCGTCGTCGAGACAGTGTCTCCTGACTCCAGCCTGGACTCTGTCGCCAGGTCCCAGACCCAGGCCTGAAACCACAGGAAAGGACTCGGCAGGTGTGCACGTGAGGGTCACGGGTGAGGGTGCAGACAGGGAGCGCTGCAGGAATGGAGTTTCAGGAGGCGGGAGGCTGGGCTGGACCGTGGTGTAGGGGTAGCTGCAGCCGTATCACGCTCAGGGCGGCAGCAGGAGTTAGTCGGATGGAGTGCCTCGGCCGAGCCTAGGGGTGCCGGGACAGCCTGTGTCAGGCAGAGTGGTGGCGGGAGCCCCGGGAGGGGCGGCAAGAGGGAGAGGGCAACAGTGCCGCCACAAGAAACTCGTACGCCTCCTTGCTTCGCCCACCTGGCCCGCCTGACCCACGGCCAGCCCGCTGGACACCGCTGGTGGCGGCTCATCCAGACAGGCAGCAAAGGGTCCCTCAGGCTCAGCCTTTGCCCGGCCAGTCTTCCCTGCCCACCCCCTGACCGCCACCGTGCCACTCTGCCTGTGCGGGGGCAGTGGCTGTAGACTTCTCGCCTGGCACCCCGGCACCCTTTGAGGCTTGGTCATGGGGACCCTGGGCCCACATGCAGGGAGGACCCTCTTCCTCCATGGTGCCCCCAGAGAGCCAAGTAAACCCAGGGAAGACACGGGCAAGCGCTGACACTGAATTCAGAGCCAGCTCTCTCCCGAGCTGGCAGGAGCGCTCCTTTCCTCTCTGCGCCTGGGATGCCCTCACGCCCACCGGGGCCTGCGCGTGAGGTGGGAAAGGTGGAAAACTCGCAGGGCCTGGCTTCTAGGAGCCGGTGAATCACTTTCACCCGCCCGGCTGTGAGTCGACTGCATCTATAATTAGAAGGTGCTGGCCTTCCTCCTGTGGGAACAGAGGCGCAGCTGTAAGGATTCAGAGGAGGCAGGCTGGGTGCAAGTCCGTCCCCCACTGCCCCGTAAAGGGCTTCTGCCTTGTCCAGACCAGCGCCAGCTGACTTGGGGCAGAAGTGCGGGTCCTTGGGGGCTCCATCCTCGGGCTCATCCCAGCCCCATCTTCCCCCTCTCTCGGGCTGGCTTCTGGAGGCTTCCAGAGCTGTCCACCGATGTCTGAGTCTGCAGCCTCAAAGTGGGTCTGGTTGCAGCCAGGAGCAGCCGAGGCAGGAGAGAGGCTCCCTGTGCTTCCTGCTCCCATTTTCACCTGGAAAGCCGTGGAAAACGCCAGTGCCCAAGCTGTACCCCCAGCCAGTTAGAATTGTGGCGGTGGGAGTTGGGCACAGTGGATTTTTAAACTCCCCAGGTGATTCTGTTGTGCAGCCACAGCCAGAGGCACTGACCTAGGTGAAGCTGCTCTTGTCACCTGGAGGATGAAACTCTCCAAGGGATAAGCACGTCCAGGGAAGGTGAGGACGTGACCCAGCAGGCATGGGCTCGGACTCGAGGTCCTGCATTTCAGTGATTGACCAGGTGATGGTACTGCTGGTTGGGCCACAGGAGGAGCAGCGAAGCTCTATATAGGAGAGGATCTGAAACTCCAGAGCAGGCTGAGTTCTGACTCGGGGGAAGGTGCGCTGGCGCTGCCGACAAGTTCCTGGTGATGCTGATGCACTGCATTTGCTTTAGGGCGTCCCCGCAGGCTCTGGCTCCCTAGGAACCTTGGGGGCCTGTGTGTCTGGAATGGCCTGTGTGGGGCTCTGAGCAGGCACACCTGTGGGAGTCAGCATCTCAGTTGGAAGGTGCTACCATGTCTAGTGTGCAGTGCTTTACCCAAGTGAGCGCATTCATTCCTCCCGGCAAACCTCTGAAGTAGTGCTCCCTGGGCCCATTTTACAGATGAGGAAATTATGGCTCCAAGAGGTTGAGGATCCTGATAAAGCCACAAGTAGCTGAGCCAGGGTCAAACTCAGGCCTGCCTGACTGCCTTTGCTTCCATCCTGGCCCTGCTGCAATCTCCGCGTTCTTGAACTTTCTTCTGTGTCTTCTTCCAACGTCTCCAAGCCTTCATCATCGTCACCTACTGAAGGTTTATCGTAAAACTTGTCAGTGGCAGCTCTGAAGCCCTCATTGCGTCCCCTTCCTCTGATTATCTGCTTTGTGACCTGGGGCAGTTACTTGGCCTCTCTGTGCCTTGTCATCTGCAGCGTGCAGAGAGTAACGGTTTCTCTTGTGGGGTTATTGTGAGGATTAATGAGATGATTCAGCTCTGCATTACTGTCACTGCTGGCACGTGAAGTACTTAAGAGTCTTAGCTCCTGTATTTCATTTTTTAAAACAATTTTTATTGGAGTATAGTTGATTTACCATGTTGTGTTAGTTTCAGGTGTACAGCAAAGTGAATCAGTTGTACATATATCCACTCTTTTTTAGATTGTTTTCACATATAGGTCATTACAGAGTAGTGAGTAGAGTTCCCTGTGCCATACAGTAGGTCCTTATTAGTTATCTTTTTTTTTTTTTGCGGTACGTGGGCCTCTCACTGTTGTGGCCTCTCCCATTGCGGAGCACAGGCTCCAGACGCGCAGGCTCAGCAGCCATGGCTCACGGGCCCAGCCGCTCCGCGGCATGTGGGATCTTCCTGGACCGGGGCACGAACCCGTGTCCCCTGCATCGGCAGGCGGACTCTCAACCACTGCGCCACCAGGGAAGCCCAGTTATCTATTTTATATATAGCAGTCTGTATGTGTCAATCCCAGTCTCCCAGTTTATCCCTCCCCCATCCCCCACCGATAACCATAAGTTTGTTTTCTGCATCTGTGACTCGATTTCTGTTTTGTAAGTAAGTTCATTTGTACCATTTTTTAAGATTCCACATGTTAGCAATATATTTGTCTTTCTCTGGCTGACTTCACTCAGTATGCCAATCTCTAGGTCCATCCATGTTGCTGCAAATGGCATTATTTTGTTCTTTTTTATGGCTGAGTAATATTCCATTGTGTATATGTACCATATATTCTTTATCCACTCCTCTGTTGATGGACATTTAGGTTGCTTCCATGTCTTGGCTCTTGTAAGTAGTGCTGCAATGAACATTGGCGTACATGTATCTTTTTGAATTATGGTTTTCTCCAGGTATATGCCCAGGAGTGAGATTGCTAGATCATATGGTAGTTCTACATTTAGTTTTTAAAGGAATCTCCATAGTGGCTGTACCAATTTACGTTCCCACCAACAGTGCAGGAGGGTTCCCTTTTCTTCACACCCTATCAAGCATTTATTGTTTGTAGATTTTTTATGATGGCTATTCTGACCAGTGAGAAGTGATACTTCATTGTTGTTTTGATCTCTATTTCTCTAATAATTACTGATATTGAGCATCTTTTCATGTGCTTTTTGGCCCTCTGTATGTCTTCTTTGGAGAAATGTCTATTTAGATCTTCCACCCATTTTTTGATTGGGTTGTTTGATATTGAGCTGCATGAGCTGTTTGTATACTTTGGAGATTAATCCCTTGTTGGTTGCTTTGTTTGCAGATATTTTCTCCCGTTCTGTGGGTTGTCTTTTCATTTTGTTTATGGTTTCCTTTGCTGTGCAAAGGCTTTTAAGTTTAATTAGGTCCCATTTATTTATTTTTGTTTTTATTTTCATTACTCTAGGAGGTGGATCCAAAAAGATCTTGCTGCGATTTATGTCAGAGAGTCTTACGTTTAGGTGTTTAATCCATTTTGAGATTGTTTTTGTGTTTTGTGTTAGAGAATGTTATAATTTCATTTGTTTACATGTACTATCCAGTTCTCCCAGCACCACTTACTGAAGAGACTGTCTTTTCTCCATTGTATATTTTTGCCTCCTTTGTCATAGATTAGTTGACCATAGGTGTGTGGGTTTATCTCTGGACTTTCTATCCTGTTCCATTGATCTGTATTTCTGTTTTGATTACTGTAGCTTTGTAGTATAGTTGGAAGTCAGGGAGCCTAATTCGTCCAGCTCCGTTTTTCTTTCTCAGGATTGCTTTGGCTATTTAGGGTCTTTTGTGTTTCCATACAAATTGTGAAATTTTTTGTTCTAATTCTGTGAAAAATGCCATTGGTAATTTGATAGGGATTGTATTGCATCTGTAAATTGTTTTTGGTAGTATAGTCATTTTCACAATATTGATTCTTCCAATCCAAGAACATGGTATATATCTCTCTCCATCTGTTTGTCATCTTTGATTTCTTTCATGAGCGTCTTATAGTTTTCTGAGTACAGGTCTTTTGCCTCCTTAGGTAGGTTTATTCCTAGATATTTTATTCTTTTTGATGTGATGGTAAATGGGAGTGTTTCCTTAATATCTCTTTCTGATCTTTCATTGTTAGTGTGTAGGAATGCAAGAGATTTCTGTGTATCAATTTTGCATCCTGCAACTTTACCAAGTTCATTGATGAGCTCTAGTAGTTTTCTGGTAGTGTCTTTAGGATTTTCTATGTATAGTATCATGTCATCTGCAAACAGTGACAGTTTTACTTCTTTTCCAATTTGGATTCCTTTTATTTCTTTTTCTTCTCTGATTGCCATGGCTAGAACTTCCAAAACTATGTTGAATAAAAGTGGTGGGAGTGGACATCCTTGTTTTTTTTCCTGATCTTAGAGGAGATGCTTTCAGTTTTTCACTGTTGAGAATGATGTTAGCTGTGGGTTTGTCATATATGGCCTTTATTATGTTGAGGTAGTTTCCCTCTATATACACTTTCTGGAGAGCTTTTATGATAAATGGGGGTTGAGTTTTGTCAAAAGCTTTCTCTGCATCTATTGAGATGATCATATGGTTTTTATCCTTCAATTTGTTAATATGGTGTATCACATTGATTGATTTGCATATATTGAAGAATTCTTGCATCCCTGGGATAAATCCCACTTGATCATAGTGTATGATCCTTTTAATGTGTTGTTAGATTCTGTTTGCTAGTATTTTGTTGAGGATTTTTGCTTCTATGTTCATCAGTGACATTGGCCTGTAATTTTCTTTTCTTGTGCTATCTTTGTCTGGTTTTGGTATCAGGGTGATAGTAGCCTTGTAGAATGAGCATGGGAGTGTTCCTTCCTCTGCAGTTTTTTGGAAGAGTTTCAGAAGGATAGGTGTTAACTCTTCTGTAAATGTTTGATAGAATTCACCTGTGAAGCCATCTGGTCCTGGACTTTGTTTGATGTAAGTTTTAAAATCACTTTTTCAATTTTAGTACTTGTGATCGGTCTGTTCATATTTTCTATTTCTTCCTGGTTCGGTCTTGGAAGGTTGTACCTTTCTAAAAATTTGTCCATATTTTCTAGGTTGTCCATTTTATTGGCATAGAGTTGCTCATAGTAGTCTCTTGTGATCCTTTGTATTTCTGTTGTAACTTCTCTTTTTCATTTCTAATTTTATTGATTTGAGCCCTCTCCCTTTTTTTCTTGTTGAGTCTGGCTAAAGGTTTATCCATTTGTTTATCTTTTCACAGAACCAGCTTTTAGTTTCATTGATATTTTCTGTTGTTTTCTTCATCTCTATTCATTTATTTCTACTCTGATCTTTATGATTTCTTTCCTTCTACTGACTTTGGGTTTTGCTTGTTCTTCTTTCTCTAGTTGCTTTAGGTGTAAGGTTAGGTTGTTTATTTGAGATGTTTCTTGTTTCCTGAGGTAAGATTGTATTGCTATAAACTTCCCTGTTAGAACTGCTTTTGGCGTGTCCCATAGGTTTTGGATCATTGTGTTTTTGTTGTCATTTGTCTCTAGGTATTATTTGATTTCCTCTTTGATTTCTTCAGTGATCCATTGGTTGTTCAGTAACATATTGTTTAGCCTCCATATGTTTGTTTTTTCCCTGTAATTTATTTCTAATCTCATAGTGTTGTGGTCAGAAAATATACTTGACATGATTTCAGTTTTCTTAGATTTACCAAGGCTTGATTTGTGGCCCAAGATGTAATCTATCCTGGAGGATGTTCCATGTGCACTTGAGAAGGAAGTTTATTCTGCTGCTTTTGGATGGAACGCCCTATAAATATCAATTCAATCCATCTGGTCTAATATGTCATTTAAGGCTTATATTTCCTTATTATTTTCTGTTTGGATGATCTGTCCATTGGTGTAAGTGGGGTGTGAACGTCCCCCACTATTACTGTGTTACTGTTGATTTCCCCTTTTGTGGCTGTTAGCATTTGCCTTTTGTATTGAGGTGCTCCTATGTTGGGTGCATATATATTTACAACTGTTATATCTTCTTCTTGGATTGATCCCTTGATCATTGTGTAGTGTCCTTCCTTGTCCCTTGTAACAGTCTTTATTTTAAAGTCTATTTTGTCTGATAATTGTATTTACACTCCAGTTTTCTTTTGATTTCCAGTTGCATGGAATATCTTTATCCATCCCCTCACCTTCGGTCTGTATGTGTCCCTAGGTCTGAAGTGGGTCTCTTGTAGACAGCATATATATGGGTCTTGTTTTTGTATCTATTCACCCAGTGTTTTTTGATTGGAGCATTTAATCCATTTACATTTAAGGTGATTATCGATATGTATGTTCCTATTGCCATTTTCTTGTTTTGGATTTGTTTTTGTAGGTCTTTTTTTCTTCCCTTCCTCTTTTTATCTCTTCTCTTGTGATTTGATGACGATCTTTAGTGCTGTGTTTGGTTGCTCTTTCTTTTTTGTGTGTGTTTCTATTGTAGTTTTTTGGGTTGCATTTCCTGCCTAGAGAACTTCCTTTAGCATTTGTCGTAAACCTGTTTGGTGGCACCGAATTCTCTTAAATTTTGCTTATCTGTAAAGCTTTCTATTGTTCTGTCGCATCTGAATGAGAGCCCTCCTGGATAGAGTATTCTTGGTTGTAGGTTTTTCCCCTTTCATCACTTTAAATATATCGTGCCATTCCCTTCTGTCCTGCAGAGTTTCTGCTGAAAAATCAACTGATAACCTTATGGGGATTCCCTTGTATATTGTTTGTTGCTTTTCCCTTGTTGCTTTTAATATTTTTTCTTTGTATTTAATTTTTGTCAGTTTGATTAATATGTGTTTTGGCCTCCTCTTTGGTTGTATCCTGGATGGGACTCTCTGCACCCCCTGGGCTTGGGTGACTTCTTTCCTTTCCCGTGTTAGGGAAGTTTTTGGGTATAATCTCTTCAAATAGAAGAGATTTCTGTTTGAAATCTGTTTGAAATCTCCTCAGGCTCTTTCTCTTTCTCTTCTTCTTCTGGGATCCATCTAATGCAAATGTTGGTGTGTTTAATGTTGTCCCAGAGGTCTCTGAGACTGTTATCATTTCTTTTTTCTTTTTCTAACATTCATTTATTTATTTGGCTGCACCAGGTCTTAGTTGTGGCATGTAGGATCTTCATTGCTGCATGTAGGATCTTTAGTTGCGGCATGTGGGATCTTTAGTTGTGGCATGTGGGATTTTTTAGTTGTGACATGTGGGATCTTTAGTTGTGGCATGTGGGATCTTTTTAAAAAAATTAATTATTTATTTGGCTGTGTTGGGTCTTCGTTGCTGCACGTGGGCTTTCTCTAGTTCCAGCAAGCAGGGGCTACTCTTCGTTGCGGTACGTGGGCTTCTCATTGTGGTGGCTTCTCTAGTTGTGGAGCACGGGCTCTAGGCGCATGGGCTTCAGTAGTTGTGGCACACAGGTTCAGTATTTGTGGCTCATGGGCTCTAGAGCACAGGCTCAGTAGTTGTGGCACACGGGCTTAGTTGCTCCGTGGCATGTGGGATCTTCCTGGACCAGGGCTCGAACCCATGTCCCCTGCATTGGCAGGTGGATTCTTAACCACTGCGCCAGCAGGGAAGTCCTGCATGTGGGATCTTCAGCTGCAGCATTTGGGATCTTTAGTTGCAGCATGCGGTATCTTTTTTAGTTGCGGCATGTGAGATCTTTAGTTGCAGCATGTGGGCTCTTAGTTGCGGCATGCATGTGGAATGTAGTTCCCTGACCAGGGATTGGACCCAGGCCCCTGCACTGGGAGCGTGGAGTCTTAACCACTGGACCATGAGGGAAGTCCCTGACTGTCCTGATTTCTTTTCATTCTTTTTTCTTTTCCATGGCAGTGATTTCCACCACTCTGTCTTCCAACTCACTTATCCGTTCTTCTGCCTCCGTTATTCTGTTTTTGATTCCTTCTTGTGTATTTTTCACTTCAGTTATTGTGGTGTTTATCTCTTTTTGTTTATTGTTGTTCTTTAAATCTTCTCTTTGTTAAACATTTCTTGTATCTTCTTGGTCTGTGCCTCCATTCCTTTTCCAAGGCTTTGGATCATTTTTACTATCGTTATTTTGAATTATTTTTCAGGTAGATTGCCTGTCTCTTCTTCATTTAGTTGTCCTTTTGGGTTTTCTATCTTGTTCCTTCATGTGCATCATATTTCTCTGTTGTCTCATTTTGTCTAACTTTCTGTGTTTGCGGTCTCCTTTCCACAGGCTGCAGGATCACAGTTCCTCTTGCTTCTGGTGTCTGCCCCCTGGTGGGTGAGGCTGGTCCAGGGGCTTATGCAGGCTTCCTGGTGGGAGGGACTGGTGCCTGCCCTCTGGTGGGTGGAGCTGGGTCTTGTCCCTCTGGTGGGCAGGGCTGTGCCAAGGGGTGTGTTTTGAGGTGGCTGTGAGCTCAGTAGGACTTTAGGCAGCCTGTCTGCTGATGGGTGGGGCTGTGTTCCTATGTGCTGGTTGTTTGGCCTGAGGCATCCCAGCACTGGATCCTGCAGGCTGTTGGGTGGGACCAGGTCTTGCTGCCAACAGAGGGACCTCCGGGAGAGCTCACGCTGATCAGTATTCCTTGAGGAATATTGATCCTTCCCCCCACAAGTGTCCTTGTCCCCCACAGTGATCTACAGCCAACCCCTGCCTCCCCAGGAGACCCTCCAAGATCCCTAGGTAGGTCTAGCCCAGGTTCCTATGGAGGTACTACTTTGTGCTGGGTCCCAGTGCACTCTTGTATGCACCCTCCCAGAGTGTTTCCCCCAGCCCTGTGGAGCTCCTGCTCTCAAGCCCCACTGACCTTCAGGGCTGAGTGCTCTGGGGGTTCTTCCTCCCAATGCCAGACCCTCAGACTGTCTCGAAGGGCTATTTTTACGTCCCTGTATAGCCTGTGTGATTTTAATATTTTTTAGTGCAAGGGCTGTTTTTAGTATGGGTGTCTGCCACCTCTTTCCTCAGTGTATGCTGGCCGTTATCCCCTTTATAGGAGGTTTGACTGGTGTTGTGACCAGAGCCTGCACTGGGTATTGAGCGGGGCCTCCCCTTTGGTCTGTGGTTGTCACCGCCCTGTCAGGGGTGGAGTCTGCTCCCTGGTTGTTGTTGTAGAGGCCCCCAGATCTGTTTTGTTTCTGATCTGCGGTGCAAGGTAGGCAGGATTGGAGCAGTCCCACTGGGAGAGAAGCCCCTGAGTATTCCTCCTCTGGAGCTGTTCACCTGTGAGCGTGCTCTGTTGTGTCACCTTTCACCTGTTGTGCGGGCTCACAGATTACACTGTTGTTGGCACTGCTCTCAGCTCCACCTTAACTGTGGATATGCTGGCAGTTGGCCCTGGTGTCTCTCAGGTATTGTTTTCACCAGGCCACCAGCGTAGATCCACTGAAGTCATGTCCCAGGACTGCAGTAATCATGCATCTGACCCCTCTGTGGGTGCTATGGGGGCAGCTCAGACTCTGGCCTGGCCCAACCCCTGTGTGTATGTGCCCACAAAGTCCACTGCCGCTAAAACTAGACCCATCTCAGTGGTGGGAGCACTCATTGTTCGGATGTTCTGCAGCTCTGAGTTTACAAAGCCGGTCACAGGGGTGTAAATCTGTGCTTCACACAGCCGCGAGGAGAGATTTCAGCTCTTCTTCCTTAGTTGCATGGCCCCTGGGGCTCAGCTGTGACTTCAGCCCCACCTCTGCATGTGGGTCACCCACCAGTGTCTGCTCCTGAGGCTTCCCCGGAGCACAGGTGCCCGCCCAGGCGGGATGGGGCAGAGGCTGCGAGTGACCGGGACACACGGGCCTACTCTAGCGGGAGCCCCTCCTAATAGCTACTGTATTTCTGACTGTGATTGCTCTTGCTATGTGTTCCCTCCCAAGACAGGAGCCCAGATTTCCTGTGTGCTCTGCTCTGAGTGGCCCTTCCTTGAGAAAGGGTACAGTTGGGGGTGATGGACACATAGGTATGTGGCCAGAAGCCTCAGTCCCTGCTCTTGCTGGGACAGGAGAGGAGGACCCCATGTGCAAGAGAAGAAGGGACCACAGAGTGGGGTGGGGTGGCCAGCAGAGATGCCAAGCAGAGGTCTTAACGGGTAGTCCTGCCATCATCCCCCTTTGACAGCTGAGGAAATCGAGGTTGGTTAGACTTGTCTAGGAACAAGGAGCTGGCTCATTGCAGGGCTGGGATTTGAACCCAAGGGGGCTCTAAATTCCTGTCCAGGAAGACCCACTTGGGGAACCTGTCTCCTCCCACTTGGCACTGAGCCTGGAGACCCTCCCCAAGGTGCTCATGGCCTGGCAGGGGTGGCCTCTGCTAGGGACTGGGTGGGAAAGGAAGGGCCTCTGTGCGGGGGGGTCCCCAGGATCCACAGGGCTCAGTGTACAGAGGAGCAGGGAGAGACGTGGTCAGAGAGACCTGGCTCCAGGCAGAGTCCCAGGTTAGGGGAGAGGCTGGGTGGTCCTGCACAACCCCTGGGGGCTCTGCCCATTCCCCGAGGGGGTTTTGGGCCTCCACCTCAAAGCCCGTCCTCACATTATGACCTGCTAGATGGTGGCCATGCTTCTGTCTGCAGACCCAGCCCTGGGGCTGCAGCCTCTTTATTATGCCTTTATAAAAAGAGCTGATTTCAAAACTCAGCTTCTTTGCACTAAAAAACAAAGTTATTTAGAAGATGACAAAATAGATGCGCCATTTAGAAAAGTTACCAAATAGATGACAAATGTGTAGAACAGAAAGCGAAAGTCTCCTCCCTCTTCTGCTCCGTTGCAGTAAAGTCTGTAATGAGTGTGGCCACCGGTGGCCAGATGTTTTCTGTGCCTTTATTTACATGTCATGTACACGCCTGTTTATGTCATTTAAAAGTGACTGGTGCGGGATCTTGTGCAGCTGGGGAGTTCAGAGGTGGGGTCCTTGGCCCAGCTGCTGTTAGAGGGGTCACTGCCCCAGGCTGAAGGGATGGGCCTCACGTGGCTGCCCCTTCCTTCCCGTGGCCTCCTGGGTGGTGCACGGGCATGGTGTAGGCGGGATGCAGTCTCTGGAGGACTGAGACCTTCCACGGGTGGGGAGCCCTGGGGGAGGAGCAGCGTGATGAGGGACGTGCCGCCCAGTGGCTGTGCAGGACACATGGGCTGGGGCCCCACCCCCGGGGTAGGTGACTGTACCCTGAGTGCACGCCCCTCCCCTGTCGAGGGGGACAATGAGTGCGGTCTGAGGCTCCCTAGGGAGCTGTGGGCCGGTGCCCAGTGTAGAGCTCGGCCCCCTGGCTTCCTGCTAGGCTCACCTGTCCCCCCACGGGGGGCTGCAGAGTT
This sequence comes from Monodon monoceros, assembly GCF_005190385.1. Taxonomy (NCBI): domain Eukaryota; kingdom Metazoa; phylum Chordata; class Mammalia; order Artiodactyla; family Monodontidae; genus Monodon; species Monodon monoceros. Next base: position 9,925,573 of record NW_021703781.1, on the reverse strand, counting down.
GGGGGGCTGAGTCCCCAGGCTGGCTCCCCACTGGCTAGCCCTGGGGCAGGTGTCCCTGCAGGCGGCCTTGCCCTGTGGAGGACCTGGTAGGGGCTCTGTGAGTTAGTGGGGTGTCAGTGTGCTCCCCCCGTAGCACCTTCCGACCAGAGCAGCCTGCTCTCTCCACGGTGGGAGAGGCCAGAGGCTCCGAAAATGCCATTTCTGATGACCAAGAAGCTTGGGGTCAGGATATCCAACTGGCCAAGGTTACACTCTCGGGTCAGCTTTTGAGCCTGGAACTGTGTAATCTCAGGAAAGTCGCCCTGCAGTGCATGGCCCTCAGCTGAAGTGCTGGGGGTCGTGTCCCCTCGGGTCCCAGTGACGGTACAGTAGAGCAGCTGCCAGTGCTGAGGCACCCAGGGAGCCCACCTTCCTTATTTCCTCCCACAAAAGGCTACTGAGCACGGTCATGGGGCGGGTTCCAGCCAGACAGGAAGACGTGAAGGCAGGTGGTCAGCCACTTCTGGCCTCGTGGGCCAGCAGTCTAGCGATTAACCCGGGGGGGCTTCCTAGGGGTAGTGACACCCGGGCTGGACTTGGAAATCCTGATTTCCTCGGTTGAGTTCCTTCTTGCTGAGTCTGTTTCACTATGTGAAAAGTGAAGGGTTTGCTCAAGTCAGTGGTTCTTTAACTTGAGTGGCAAAGAGGACCCACCCCAGGGTTCTGACACAGTGGGGCCTGAGACTGTGCATTCTAACGTGGGCTGAGGGGAGTGTTCTGTGAGTCTGAACCCAACCTGACACGAGGGCAGCACGAAGCCTGGGGGCCACAGACGTTGCAATCCAGGCCTGTCCCCGGGGACTTCCCTTGAGCAGTTGCCCTCCTTGCAAAGGATTTTCTGAGAATCCAAAGGCGACCTCCAGGCGTTTGGCAGAGAAGCCAGCGTCGTTTGGGCCGGGCCCCTTTTGCCCTGGTGTGAGGCTCAGCTGATGTGCTGGGGTGGGAGTTGGCTCTCCTTGTAAAGCCCTTGGAGGGGGCCCTCATGGCAGTAAAATACTCATGGCTGCTGTTTGCTCTGCCCAGTGGGGAGACTTGTGGCCAGAAGGGCTCAGAGGCCAACCCTGGTCTGGGCAAGAGAGCGGGCCAGGGCTGGTTGGAGGCGTCATCAACGGCAAGCTCAGCGCTGGGGGCTCTTTCTGCCCCCTGAGGCATGGGGAGCAGCCCCGGCTCGGAGAGGGAGGCCAGCGCGGCGGCCTGGGGAGCTAGGGGTGGGGCAGCGGCGCCTGCCTGCCAGTGACCAGAGAGGGTGACACTTGGCCACGGTCCCTGCCACGGCAGGAAGGGCCAGCTCCTCCCCCCGGACTTCAGCCTCCCTGCCCTCCAAGAGTGGGACTAGCCCAGCAGGCGGGGCAGGCCACCCCTGGCTAGCAGGAGGGGGAGTGCACCCACGGCACTAGCTTCTGAGGCCTCGGGCTGGCAGGTGTGCGTCACGCTGATGCCTCAGAGCCCCCTTCAGACGCGGCCAGCTGCCCCGGGCAGTGAGGAAACTGAGGCCCAGAGGGCTGCAGACTCTCCCGGGCCTCATGAGAGCCTGCAGCAAAGCCCGGCTGCAGTGCGAGGTGGGGACCCTCAGCCTCCATCACACTGAGCCCCCAGACTGCTGCCCAGCATCTGTGTCTAATAAGCATTTCAAATCCACGTGTCCAAAAGCAAGTTCCAGGTCTGTCCCCAAACCCCACCCTCCAAGCCCTTCCCCGTGCTGGTCAGTCTCTCAGGTGGAAGACCGTTCTCCACAGCGTCCAGAGTTGACCCTCCTCCCCTCCTCCTCTGCCATCACTTGACCTGAGCAATGTCTCCCAGGGTTTTGTCATGGCAAAACCCACTGATTGGTTTTTAGATCTCTCCCTTGCTGGGTCTCCACACGGCGGCCACGGTGACCTTCACCCTGAGTCAAGTCACTCCTTTGTCCGGAGTCCCGACGCCTCCTGTCTCACATGCTGCACCCTGGGCCCCCAGGTGTGTATTGTCTGGCCAGACCACTCCCCTGCTGATCACCTTCCCCTACACTGGCCTCAGGACCTTGGCACCTGCTGTCCTTTTTGCCTCGAACCTCCCTGTTTTATCCCAGGAAGCTGCACAGCTAACACCATCAGTCTGTCTCAGGGCCCCTCCCTGAGGCCGCCTTGATCACCCCCCGCACACTCAGTGTTCTCCTCCTGGTGCTGTTTTTCTCCATAGTTTCTCTTTTCCCACTGGGATGGAACCCCAGGAGGCAGGGCCTTCTGTGTCCAGATGCCTGGAATGAGGCCTGGTATGCACAGAGCAGGTGCTGAAGAAACATTTATCAGACACATTGATCAGCGGCTTCGGGGCCACTGAGGAGCCTGCCCGCCCGCCCGCCTGTGCTGACATCTAATGACCCCACTCCCGGCCCTGCTGGGCTCAGGCTCTGCACCTGCACGCAGGCTGCAGGCAGCCTGGGAGGAGGGCCTGGCGGAGGTGCCTTTGATGCCTCACGGCCTCATTCTTTTCTCCCAGGAAACTATGCCCCAGACGTCCGTGGTCTTCTCCAGCATCCTCGGGCCCAGCTGTAGTGGACAGGTGCAGCCCGGCATGGGGGAGCGAGGAGGTGGGGCCGGCAGCTCCGGGGACCTCATCTTCCAAGACGGACGTCTCATCTCCGGGTCCCTGGAGGCCCTGATGGAGCACTTGGTCCCCACAGTGGACTATTACCCCGATGTGAGTGCCCCGTGACTGGTGGGATCGACCTGGGCTCCCAGGGAGGCTGCTGCTGGGATGGAGAGGGAGGTCCCCCATCAGTCAGAGCTGGACGGAGAGGCAGGGGAGGCGCAGGGCGGCAGGGAGCCCCGGCCCTACCTCCTGTGCTTTCCTGCTCCCTGCCACCCTGGCTCCCAGCCTAGGAGAGGGGAGCCGGCAGCGACTTTCCTGCTGTCCCCAGGCAAGTAGGAGGTGGCCCTGGAGGAGCAGGAGGGGTCTAAGGGGCAAGGCCAGTGCTTCAGGGTCCTGGTGAGGGTCCACCCATCAGTGTCCTGTCTCTGAGCTGGAAAGTTTGTTTTGTGCATGAACCGCAGTGGCTCAGAATGTAGAGGGTCGGCCCCTCCGTGCCCTCCTGGGCACATGCGTGTGCGGGCAGGATGGGCCTTTGCCAACCCGTATCCTCCCTCTTCATCTGAAGGTGACATTGGCGCGTTCTCGGAAGAGCGAGAAAGAATTCCCTTGTCACGTGTGGCTTCCCTTCCGCCTCCAGTAGATGACGTCTCATAGTGGCAGTGGGGCTGTTACCTGCTCCCCTATGGGTGCCCCCTCCCTCCTGAGGGCAGGGCCCTGCGCATGGCCTCCGGGCGACAGATGGGGCTGCGAGGGAGGGTGGGGAGGAATTGCCCCCTCTGCCCTCCAGCTGGGTTTCCGGGGCTCCTGGCGGCCCCCCGACCCCCGCCAGACATATCAGGCCTCCTCCCTCCCTCCTGGGGCTCTGTCCACTCCTCTGTCTGTCCTTCCATCCACCCCGGAAGTCCTCTCAGGGCCTGGCTGGGGCTGGTGGTGCCGATGTGGCAGCTGAGGGCCAGGCGGCAGAGCCGGGGAGAGGAGACCCCAGGCCCTGAAGACGTCAGGAGCAGGGCTGCGGTCCCCCAGGGGCTGGGACCTCCAACGCCAGTGCTGGTCTGTGCAACAGTGGCCTTGTGTGGCGGGGGGAGGGGCCCCCCCTCCTTCAGGCCTGTCCCCGCGAGCCTCAGCCAGCTCACCCAGTGTTGTCCCCAGAGTACTGTGCCCTGGGGTCCCAGCCTGCTTCCCAGGAGAGAGCCAGGGGGCGGTGGAGGTCGAACGGGGGTCCAGCTAGGCATCAGCCCGGCTGCCGAGCACCTGGGCTCCCCGCCTTTCCCTCACGGCCCGTGCCCTGCAGACAGACGGTGCTCCGTCTGTCTCCCTGCTCCTCGCCGGAGCCGTGCAGCTCTTGCCTTGGGCTCTCCTCTGCCCCTGGCTGAGAGCTCCAAGGTGTAACAGGTGCAGCCTTCCTTCACGCTCTGAGCCTTTTGCTCAGGAGGGGCCCCTGAAGGTCCCACCACTGACGGGGCGGGCCCCTGGAGCACCCGTGCTGCACAGCCCAGGGACACCCTGCTGCTCCAGGGAGAGCCTCCCCAGCGGCCTCTGAGGGCTGCATCGGGGCAGGGAGGGCCTGAGGGCCGAGTCCCGATCTGGGAGGCTGCATTAGGCTGGAGCACAGAAGACCTGCTCCTTTGGGCCTGGAGTGGAGGCCGAGGGTCCTGGGCCCCCCACCTGTAGTAGCCATGTGGCAGTAGATCACTGTCTGAGTCGAGTCCCTGGGAGACCCCAGGCAGCCTCCCCGCCCCCAAGTCCGCCCTGTCTGCAGGCAGGGGCCTGGTAAATCCCACGTCAGCCAAAAGCTTCCAAGAGCCCTGGGCTCTGCTCCCTGCCACCTTTCAGCCCAGACTAGGTGCACCCCTCAGCCTGCACCGCGACCAGGTGACGAGGACGTGTGGCCTTGGGACTGCGGGGCTCTGGTGTGGCAGGTGGGGACGGGGCCCACAGCTGGCTAGTGACCGCACAGCGGCTTGCAGCAGCTCCCGACGTGGGGTCCTGGGGCCAAGGAGGCCCCCACCGCCCCCCAGCCAGGCCCTGCCCCACTGAGCAGTGAGGATCTGGCACAGAGCAGGCTGGGCGCCTGGCCCGGGGAGCACCGTGGGCCAGGCCACAGGCCCACACAGGCCCGGAGACACCGCCAACATCCAGGTCTGGGTTTAGCTCCCGGCGTGGGGTAGGGGAGCATCCCAGCTGAGTAAAACCACTGGGACCGAGCTTGTCAGGGATACCTCTGAGAGCTGCTGCAAAGTGGGGTTTGATCTGTGCCTTGCACGGTGGGCAGGATTTGGGAGCAGTGAGAGAGGAGGAAGGGCATTTGAGGTGAGGTAAACCACGCAGAAGGTGATGCTGGGCCCGGGAGGCGGGGACCAGGCGGAGGAGCAGGCCGCGGCTATACCTGGGGGCCAGGCTGGGCCCGACTCACTCTTCACCCTCTGTCTCTTTCCTTCAGAGGACGTACATCTTCACGTTTCTCTTGAGCTCCCGGGTCTTCATCCCCCCTCATGACCTGCTGGCCCGCGTGGGGCAGATCTGCCTGGAGCAGAGGCAGCAGCTGGAGGCCGGATCTGATAAGGTAAAGGCGAGCCCCCGGGCTGCTGCCCGTCTCCGTGCCCCTGGCTTCCCCGCTCGCTCACGCTTGGGAGAGAATGCTGCTCAGGACGGGGCCTGGCTGAGCCCGGCCCGGGCCCCTCCCTGCTGGGGGCAGGTCTGCTTGTCTGGCCTCCTGACATCCCTGGAGCAGGCCTCCCGGGTGTCTGCAGGGGCGCCCACCTCCCAAGGCGCTGGATGGAACTGTGGCCAGAGGAGGAGGGGGGCGGCTGCTGGACTGGCCCCCTGGGCCCGCCCGGGTCTCCCAGGATGCCCCCACCTGGCCCTCCAGGACTCCCCGGCAGCATGCAGCACCCTGCATGCTGTGAGCCAGCGGGTGCTCACACCCCCTCCCGGGGAAGGGCCACAGCAGACAGCCCTGTCGGCTCTCCTGCTCAGTGCCAGACACCCCGGAAGGGAGGGTCCGGCTCCAGCTGGTGGAGAAGCAGCCTGGGTCACTGCTCCCTCCAAAGGGGGTGGCGGGCAGCACCCTCAGGCTAGAGTTTTCAGAGACTCAAATAGGGCTGTTTTTCACTGTCATGTCTTCTGATTGAGTCGGGCTTTGGGCAGTCAAGATGGGTAAGAAACCACAGCTCATCCCTGAGGCCGTGGGGCAGGCCCGGGGTCTGGTGTGGAAGCAGGGCTTGTGGGTGTACTGTCAAGGCGCTGGCAGGGCCTGTTCTGGATGACCTTCCCCTCTACCAGGCTGGACCTCCTGCCTCTGGAGGTTTGCAGCAAAGGCCTGTGACATCTGTGCCCTCTTCAGTCTCTTCTCCAGAGGGGCGCGTCCCCGGGTGTGCTGGGCAGGGACAGAGACAGGCACCCATTGCAGCCCGGGGATCAGGAAAGGCGCCTGAAGGCGTGGGTGGGGAGAAGCCAGAACAGGGTGAGTGGGAGATGAAATTCTAGGCTGAGGGTCAGCAGGGGGACAATAGAAGCCTGAGAGGAGCCTGGGGTGAGCCCTCCCGCCTTCGTCTGTGATGACAGGCAGGGCGGGGCATCTGAGAAGGGAATGCAGGGCTGTAGTTCCTGCTGAGTGCGGGGTGCAGCGGGCACCTGGGGGGAGTGTCAGCTGGGTGGAGGCAGCGGAGTAGAGGTGGGTGGAGGGGGGCAGGTAGGTGTAGGTGTGGGGAGTTGGGTCATGAAGGAGCTGGGCTCCGAGGGTAGTCAGGGCCGGAATGGTCCAGGGTGGCCAGGCAGGCACGGGGATCTGGTCAGGGCCAGGCAGAGCCAAAGCGGGCATAGGAATGGTTTAGCGTACGTGAGCCAGCGCGGGGCTAGGCATAGAGGACTAGCCAGGAGAGCACGGCCGGGCATCCCGCACCCCCTCCTTGGACTGTATGTGCGTGTGGACCTGGGCCAGTGGGAACCGGGGAGAGGATGCCTGGTGTGTCTGCGGCCCTTCTCAGCACTTGCCAACCTGCTTTTTACCGAGAGAAGGTGGCTGGGATCTCTTGCTTAAGGTTAATGATTTTGCTTGGTTTTCATCGTGTCCTTTTTTATGGGTAACTTCTAATTACAGCAAATGAAACTAATTTTCTGTGTCACGGTAGCGATAGGACAGGTTCTTTGAAAATGAATTTAAGTGAAAAAGAGAGCTGGCTTAAGGGGAATGTGAAGCAACGCAGGAATGACAAAACCGCAGGTGGACAGGGTGAAGGATGTCCCTACCCAGCAGCCCTCACCCCAGCGTCAGGGCAGAGGACACAGGTCCTGTGGGGGAATGGGTCAGAGGGTGTTGCAGAACTGGGGGTGCTTGTACCGCTTGTCATCTTGTCGCCCACTCTGGAGGGTCAGGCCTTGCTTTATCCCCCGACCCCCCCACCCTCCCCAGGCCAGGCTGAAGTCCTTCTCAGCCAAGATCGTGCAGCTACTGAAGGAGTGGACAGAGGCCTTCCCCTACGACTTCCAGGACGAGAAGGCCATGGCCGAACTGAAAGCCATCACCCACCGGGTCACACAGTGTGACGAGGTGAGGTCCTCCTCGGAGCCTGGCAGAGTTCCTTGTCTGAGGGAGGGGTGGGTCTTCAGGGACAGCTCTGTATGTGGTCCCCTTTGCTGTCACTCTCCCAAGAGGACTGCTGGGTGGCTCCATTTGCCCCTCAGCCCCATGAAGGCCGCTCAGCTGGCCAGCAACCGGCCAGACTTGCCCTTGGCATCCTGCGCACACGGGAGACCCTGCGGCCCGAGTGGGGTGATCCCAGGCCCCACCTTCTCCCGCTCTTTGGGTGGGTGGAGTGGGGGCCTAGCGAGAGGCCTTGTCCGTCTTTCCTGGCTCCCAGCTCCCGCTTGGTCTGCAGTGTTGAGACGGGCCCTCCAGAGAGGTTGGTCCTGCCGCCGGCCCCCATCGCGGGAGCCTGGGCTCCGTGTGCTCAGCACTTTCTGCCTTCCTGAGGGCTCAAAGCCCAGGGAGAGTGGGGCAGAGCCAGGGCTGCTCCCACCCAGGGAAGGAAGGCTCCTAGCCCTGGAGGAAGCCCTTCCAGAGTCCCTCGTCCCTACCGTGGGCCCCTCCTACGGTGGAAAGGCCACGAGAAGTAGCTCAGCTGGCCGCCACCCAGAAAGCCATGCTTTTCATACCCAGAAGCCTAGCCCTGGCCTTCAGCTCCCTTCTCCTCAGGACGGCTGTGGAGTCACCCTCCCCTGCAGCCCTCGGCGGAGCCCACACTGTGCCCCACTCTGCCGTCAGAGGCCCAAGTGCTCATGGCAGGTCTGGGTAGGGGACGTGGGCTCAAAGTTAGACGCGTCCCTGGAGATGAGATGGGTTCCTCCGGCGCGGTGCAGGTCTTGCTGCCAGCCCAGGCCAGCACTTTCTCCACCCCCGCCCCTCCCAGGAGAATGGCACGGTGAAGAAGGCCATCGCCCAAATGACGCAGAGCCTGCTGCTGTCCCTGGCTGCCCGGAGCCAGCTTCAGGAGCTGCGTGAGAAGCTCCGCTCACCGGCCATGGACAAAGGTCCCATCCTCAAGGCCAAGCCGCCAGCCGCGCAGAAGGACATCCTGGGCGTGTGCTGTGACCCCCTGGTGTTGGCCCAGCAGCTGACTCACATCGAGCTGGTTAGTGCTGCAGTGCGCCCTTCCCAGGACGGGCTGGGGCGTGTTCACTGATGCTCACGCTGGCACCTTCCCAACATGGCATCACAGGGCCTTCCCCTGCCGGCCGGACCGGGGTGTCGGGAAGCCCGCTTGGCAGCCCCAAGCGCTGCCTCTGGCGGCTGTGTGTCCACCTGAGCAGAGGGTTTCTTGGTACCTGGGTCCCCAGGATCACGGCAGCCCCATGTTAACGGGAGGGGCTGGGGCGATGGGGACTGCAGTGGCCTCAGGATGGAGGAGCGGCTTGGGAAGAGGTGAAGGGCTTCAAGGGGGACGGCTCTCCCCGCCCCGTCCCCTCCCCTCATCCTGCCTGTGCCCGGGCTGGGCAGGGGCCCTGCACATAGCAGCCTCTGCTGAGGCTCTCGCCTCCCAGACCCTGGGGTACACCTGGGGGGCCTGCCCACTGTCTGGGTGCTCTGATCGAGGAGGGGCACGCCTGCAGGGAGGTCGTGACTGCTGCTCTTGACACGCCCTCCATGTTGCGTGTGGGGCCTGCCTGAGGGTGGCAGGCTTGTCACTCCTCCTGGGCTGTTTCCCCGTTCCATCCAGGAGAGGGTCAGCAGCATCCACCCTGAGGACCTGATGCAGATCGTCAGCCACATGGACTCTCGGGACAAGCATAGGGTGAGGGGCTGCGGCGTGCTCCAGGGTGGCCGGGGGAGGGTGCAGGGGCCTCGCCCAGACGCCTGAGCGCCTCCGGAGTGTCGGGCCTCACAACCTGAAGACGCACGTAGGTCTGGCCTTCCAGTGCCTGCCCCACAGCTCAGTGGACAGCCACACAGGGTGCTGCATGCTGCCGGGGAGCCCTGGAGGGCCGGGTGGGGGCATCCTGGGAGACCCGGGCAGGCCCAGGGAGCCAGTCCAAAAGCCAATCCCCTCCTCCTCTGGCCACAGCTCCTTCTGAGGGCTCTGAGGGTGGGGCTGGGGCAGCAGCTACGGGCAGGGTCCTCGGGCTCCCTGTGACCTGCTGTGTCCCCACAGTGCCGAGGAGACCTGATTAAGACCTACAGCCTGGAGGCCTACGACAACTGGTTCAACTGCCTCAGCATGCTGGTGGCCACCGAGGTGTGCCGGGTAAGTGCCGTGCGGCGCACACAGCAGCAGGGCCGGCCTCATCTCCTCCCGACCCCACCGTGCCGCCTGGGGCTCTGACCCCTGTACCCCGCAGGGGACGGAACTTTGCAAGTGGAGATAGGAAGCTTTTATTGCCAGGGCCTTGGGAGCGCCAACCCCCAACAGTAATGCCTTAAATTACAACAGAGACCCATCCGGGGAGGCAGCCTGTGCCCAGCATGGCCTGTCAGCTCATCTGGGTCTCCCTTGGTCCTCTCAGCCTGCCCTCCCGCCTCTCTGCCCAGCATCGAAAATGCCACGGCTGCATTTCCTGCCTCTGGAGCCTGCGAGAATCCCTCCACCCCCGCCTGACAGCTCTGAGGGCCCAGGGCAGCTCCCTGCTGGGGAGGCCCCTCCCTGGGCCCAGGGCACTGCCCTTTGGGGGCTGGTGTGGTAGGGGATGACCCCTGGTGGGGACCGCGCTGAGCAGTCTGGCTGCCCTCCAGGTGGTGAAGAAGAAGCATCGGACTCGCATGCTGGAGTTCTTCATCGATGTGGCCCGAGAGTGCTTCAACATCGGGAACTTCAACTCCATGATGGCCATCATCTGTGAGTGTGCGGGCCCCAGGGGCTCCCCCCAGCACGGTGTGGCCCATCTCCTCCCGCCCTGACCCTAGCTGTCGCCCCGCCCCTGCAGCTGGCATGAACCTCAGTCCTGTGGCGAGGCTGAAGAAAACCTGGTCCAAAGTCAAGACGGCCAAGTTCGACGTCTTAGAGGTAGGCACCCTGTCTTGTCCCGAGTCAGCCTGAGGAGGGCTGGGCGTCCCATCACGCTCTGGCCCCTTGCTGAGGGCCTGCTGCCCCGAGTGCCGTCTTATGTTGGGTGTGTCCGCTGACCTGGCCGCGGCGCCCCCAGAAGGCAGGTAGCCCATGCTCTCCTCGGCCCTTGGGCCTTGAGTCAGAACTGGCATCGCCTAAAGCAAAGCTCAGGGGAAAGATCAGCAAGGAGTTTGTCGGCAAAAGCAGGCCAACAGCCCCAGGTTGGGCAGTGCCGACCAAGCAGAGACTGGCCTTTTTCTCCTTCGACTTCCATGGTCCCGGACCGTCTGGGGGGCCCAGGGGCTGAGAGGCGAGTCTACAGCCTTGACCGGATGTATTTGATCAGAGAATCCAGTTTTTGCAAGTGTGTGTCTTGTGGAGCTGGTCAGGTTTGGGAGGTGTCCGTGAAAGCACAAAGGCAAAGGAAGGTTTTGAAAGGAAGGAGGGGAGACCCAGACTTAGCAGGGCAGGGAGGAGGTGTGTGTGAGCTTCAAGATTTCTCTACAGCTTACCCCGTGACGCCTGGACCCAAAGCCAGAAAGCCCCAGCCCAGTGCTCAGACACGTGCCTCTGGGCTTCCTTCCCCTGTGCTCACTCCTGGAGAGGCGGCCTCTTCTGGTGACGGTACAGGGCCACCCCGAGCTGTTTCCTGCAAAGGGGCCTCCTGAGCAGCTCTGAGGGGTGCAGGGGGAGCAGTGCCCACCATATCCTCCCGTCTGCCCACAGCACCACATGGACCCATCCAGCAACTTCTGCAACTACCGCACAGCCCTGCAGGGGGCCACACAGAGATCCCAGATGGCCAACAGCAGCCGGGAGAAGATCGTCATCCCTGTGTTCAACCTCTTCGTTAAGGACATCTACTTCCTGCACAAAATCCACACCAACCACCTGCCCAATGGACACATTAACTTCAAGGTCAGCTCAGCCCCCTTGTGGTCCGAGGGGAGGGGGCCAGGCTGTCCCAGCACAGGGTAGGGCAGACTTCCTGGCCTTGCTTTAGGACAGGCAGAATCCGTCTGTGCCATGAGAGCTGCCAGGCCGAGGCCCTGTGGCAGAAGGGCCTTTTAGGACTGAAGGCTCCGGGGTGGGTCATGGGTGCCGTGACCTCAAGGTATGAGGGTGGCCCCAGTTCTGAGTGAATGATCTGGTTACAGTGCTAGGAGCCCGAGGGCCCCAGAGTGAGATCCTGGGGTGTTCTGGTTGGTGGTGCTGTGCTGGGTGTGGCTGGGACGCCTGCCTCAGCCTGGAGTGACAGATGAGGGGCTTCTTGGGGGTCGTGCACAGCAGAAGCACAGACCTGGCTGCAGCCCGGTGGCTCAGGCGGAGGGCAGGACTGAATGGCCTTGGAGACACCGGCTGGCCCTGTTGTACAGAGTGCTTCCACGGCTACGGAGTCAGCTTTGTAGGGCCACCGTCCAGTCTCTCTGGGACCAGGGGACTGATCAGCCGACCAAAGCCAGAGCCTACGTCCCCCACCCTAACCAGGGTTTTCAAGCTTAAGGTGACAAATGAACATCCAGTTGGTCTTCTGCCCCTTCAGAAATTTTGGGACATCTCCAGACAGATCCATGAGTTCATGACATGGACACAGGTAGAGTGTCCCTTCGAGAAGGACAAGAAGATTCAGAGTTACCTGCTGACGGCTCCCATCTACAGCGAGGAAGGTAAGGTCCACCTCTGCACACTGTAGAGGTCACCCTGACTCGTGCAGGGTGCCCTCCCAAGGGTTGTTATTCCCATGCTACGCTGGGGAAGCTCAGCTCGCAGGGGTGAGTGCATGAGGGTGGGCCATGGGTGGATGGCAGGTGAAGGATAAGGACAAGAAAAGATCAGGCTCCCGAGGCCACTTGAGAGCGCCAGTACGTGGTTGGGCCAGTGCTGCAGAACCAGGAAACGTCTGAGTCCCCAGGCAGGTTGCCAGGAACCCCATGCAGCAGAGGCCTGTGGACCAGCCGAGGCCCGACGTTGCTGCCCCCTTGGTTTAGGAGTTCGTTCCCGGGCCTCGCTCCACCCTGGGAGGGAGAGTTTGAGAAGGGATAACTGGGGTGGGAGGCAGACTGACCGGGTGTGGACATGGCTTCTGCGGGGCTTCTCGTCTCTCAGCTCTCTTCATCGCCTCCTTCGAAAGTGAAGGTCCCGAGAACCACATGGAAAAGGACAGCTGGAAGACCCTCAGGTAGGAGAACTCCAGCAGCAGTCCGGTGAGCCCCCAAGACCAGCCCCATACCAGAGTCTACAAGGAAGGGAAAGGACGGGGTGGGGGTAGGCATGATGGGTCTGCCCTTTTGAAAGGCGGCCGAGGGCACCTCTCTGCAGACCGGGGAGAGGAAGGCATCCCCGGTACAGGATGAGGACTTGGGGTTTGAACGTCCCTGACCCCTCCCTCAATGGGCGGTTCTAGGCAGCTGGGCCTTCCCCTAGTAGCACAAGCCTGCCCTCTGCTTGCTCAGGGGAAGGGCCTGCCGGCCGCCTGACCACTTCCTCGTTCCCTGCTCACCTTTAGGACCACTCTCCTTAACAGAGCTTGAAGGCATGGATGCAGCCTGCAGACGCTGGGATTAAGCACACCTACGTACTGAGTTTTAATCTTGAGTGATAATGGGCTGAGATGAGGCCTCACTGGTTGGGGTCCATTTTGTACATAACTAACTTTTATGAAAAAAAAAAGAAGTAATTATTTCATGCATCAACCTTTGGCACTTAAAGCTTTTTGTTTATGACAGGGCAGGGCCCTGCTTTGGGGAGGGGTGGGGAAAGAGTATCATGGGAGATGGCATCCATGATAACATCTTATTCTAATGAAATGTAGATTTTTATTTTTTACTTTTGATTATTAACAAACATCTTACAAAAAAATACTTAAAAAAACCCAACCAAAACCAACGTGAGCCCTGCCTCCTTTCCAGCCAGTGTCTCTGATGTCGGGGTGAGTGCCTTAGAGGGTTCTGGCGGGCCCGTTCTCGCCTGCAGCCAGTGCCACTGGAGGCACCGGGGAAGCTCTGCCCTCAAAGCGCAGGCCCACAAGGTTCTGGCAAGAAGGGCTCGGGTGGCCCGGAGGTCTCATTTGCGTACTTCCAGAAGTGAACCTTGAATACGGGCTTTCCAAAGTTTACATTTTCATTTTCCTTTATCAGGGATTTATGGGGGTTGGGGGGAGGGCAGGGGGACACCTGGCAGCATATGTTCTGTTGGAAGATGTCTGGCAAATTGTTCTTCACCTACATTTTAGGAAAAGAGAAAATCTAAAATAACGTAAGGAGGGAGTCATGGAATTGTCCATTTTCCAGGCTGTAACTTTGACACACTTACTTAGCTGTAATGAAGCGAATACAAAGTACAATTAAGGATGGGGACGTATAAAGCCATCTTGAAACTCAAGTACAAAGTCAAAAGAAGCAACTTACAAATCAGTATCCTCCTTCCCTCTGGGTGGGGGATTGGGCTCCCCTAACAGAATGTGAAACATGGAAGGTTAGCCAGGCCAGTACCTGCTGGAGCCCACTCACGTAAAGCTGCCCAACATTTGGAGGTATTTTCCACACCCGAACTCGAGGAGTACTCTCCATTTTCTGACTTCCCGGCCATGGGACAGTGACAGCCCTGCTCCCTCCAAGGCCAGAAATGGGCAATCCATGCTGACTCTATCTCCCTCATGGCGGGGCTGTCATTCCATCCAAGCAGATTTGGAACTACTCACCCTGTTTCTCTCCACATGGCTGGCTTCCGCCGGAGCCTCCAGCTGGCAGGCCTGGGTAAGGACAGTTAGTTAGTTGCTAATTCCCAAAACTCCTAGGAGAGCCTGGAGATGTGAAGGCGAGGCCTCAGGGGGAGGTGGCTCCATGATCCGCTGCTGATGTTGCCCTCAGCCCAGGGTGGAGCAAGGATATTTACACTGTATTGTCACAGTGTTTTTGCACTTTCCAGACGTTCTAGATAGTACATATTGTATATTGACAGTACATATTGCTTTATGTATTTGAGATAAAGGTTTAAAACTTGAGAATATATATTTGGAATACAATGTTAGAACCTTTTCTGTCCATGTGTTAAGGAGCTTTCACATCAGTGTGCGCTTCACTTGGTCATCAGTTCTAGTACTGACCTGACACAGTGCTACATTTGCTACTTTATTTTCCCAATTTGATACATATCCTATGATGTTTTGGTATTTCGAGATGAACTCTGCGTATAGAGCTGTACTTTATAATAATAAAGGATGTCAACTGTTGGTGTGACTGGACGTACTTGCATCAATAAAAGAACATGTTGCTCCCCTCGTGTGCCTGTTCTCTGTGCGCGGTTCTGTGTTGGCAGGAGGCGCGGGGATGCCCGGGCCAGGGGGGAGGACGAGACTGCCAGGGCCACCACAGGCCTTTCAGAGATGGAGCAAGCAGCTCTCACCTCCACATTCTGACAAAGGGCTTTTCAAATAAACATTGCAAAACAAAACAAAGCTGTATAAGAGGCATGTTCTCTGCTGCTTTCCTCAAAGAAAGATCCAGAAGGATATCACTAGCAGCTTGAATTACATGGTCATGTCAGTTCAGGAAGCCTACCTTAAACGACTCTCAAGGTCCCTTTACTGCAGGGACTAACAAGAACCTTCAGTGTCCACGGGTGCTGTGGGTCTCTCCGGGGGCTGGGGACATTGGGGAGTGCCTGCCGACGTCTTTCTGCTGCGCGGTTCTCCTTCCGTTTCAATGGGTCACGCTCAGGAGCACTAAATAAAAGGGATTTGTGGAGGGGCACACGAGAGCTTGTGGCACTGAAGGAAAAGAACTGAGACACTGCTCTTCTCTGGCCTGTCTCCCACTGCCACCCTGTCACCAGTGCCCAGGCTGGATGAGGTCTGCCCACGACAGCTCGCCAGACCTGACTCTGCTCCTCCAGGGCCAACTCAGCCCGTTCGAGCAGCAGCGCCCAGCAGAACACTTTCTGTGCTGAGGGGGTATTCTGTACTGCATCACCCAGGGCAGTGCTGCTAGATACACAGAGGGACTGAGCCCTGAAATGTGGCCAGTGCGACTGAAGAACAGAACTTCTAACCTTACGTACGTTTAAATAGCTAGTGGACAGAAGGCAAGGCCTGCGGGGCCTCATCACCTGCTGCTGCTCCACGTGCCTTGTGGAGTAACAGCACACAGTAGGTGCTCAGGTGTTTGTGGAGCAAACGAGGACCCCTGTGAGGATGCCTAAGTGACTTTTAGGTAAGTGACAACACTTTTTATTTAGGTCCTTCCACGTAAGGGCCTCCTTACTTTCTTGGTAAAGTTACTTTTGCAAGTTTCTACCTACCTCAGCTGAAGAAGGAGCAGCACATCACCTGGTCTGCATCTTGGATGCGGAGCTGGGAGCAGGACGCGAGCTGGCTTGGCTCGGCACAGCCCTGTCCTTCACCCATGGGTGGTCCCTCCAGGCAGTGCTTCTCAAGGTGTGGGTCCCAGCCTGGCAGCAGCAGCAACACTGGGAACTTGTCTGAGATGTTCTCAGGGCCCCTGCGCAGACCTGCTGAATGGGAAACATGGGAGCGGGGAGCCCAGGCAAGTTGGAGAAGCTCTCCTGGTGGGTAGGGTTCTGCAGGACGTGGTTCCTGCCCACCTCTCCCAGGGGCACGCTGCTGCTCGGGCACTAGACTCACATGCTGTGCACGTGCACCTTCTCCAGTACACTTGCCACCCCGTTCTCCCACACACGTTCTCTGAGCCTCCTTACATCTTCCTGGTGAGTGGCGCTCGTGCTCCTCCGGCCTTGCCCCACCATCCACACCACACACTGTCGGCATCCGTCTCACGCACTAGGGCCTCAGCTCTTTCTGTGTAGAAGCCTCTTGGCGTGTAGCTGTGTGGCCAACGACCAGTGCAGTGTGCAGCTCCTAACGCCATGGGATGACCGAGGGTTACCACCTTTCACTTTACACACACGTTTCAGGGACAAACCTGTTAAAAGCATCAGATGTGACAGGAAGATAAGCTAAGAATCTCTACTAAGGCCACAGAGACTTCTGTGACAAAACTAAGATTTTTATACACCTATCACACCTACACATTTGTAAAACATGTGTCACATTCCTCAGGGAGGCAAGACAGGGTAAGTGGAAGAGCAAGGAATCGAGAGCTAAACTCTTTGGATTTGAGTCCTAGTTTCCAGTTCCCAGCTGGGTACCCTTGGACAAGTTGTCTGCCTTTTTAAGCCTCCATTTTCCCATGATTAAAATGGAATTACAATACTCTTGATCTCAGGGGTTGTTGTAATGTTATATGGCAGAAAGTGCAATGCCTCCTGCATTAGAAGTGGTGTTAGCTGTGTACCAGCAGTGGCACGCCTGATGAAACTGAATGCCACTTCTCCCACAGAGAGAGGAATCTTCTGGGAAAAGTGAAGCAAAGGATTATTAAGTGCCCTTCTCAAAGGAAAAACTCAAGTCCTGGTCAATACAAATACATTCTAACATTACCAAAGAATCATTTAAGTGTCAAATATAACCAACATATAAACATATATGAGAAGAGGGCTTCCCCTGCTGGCACAGTGGTTGAGAATCTCCCTGTCAATGCAGGGAACATGGGTTCAAGGCCTGGTCTGGGAAGATCCCACATGCCACAGAGCAACTAAGCCCGTACTCCACAACTACTGAGCCTGAGCTCTAGAGCCCGCGAGCCACAACTACTGAGCCTCCGTGCCACAGCTACTGAAGCCCACGCACCCAGAGCCCGTGCTCCACAAGAGGAGCCACCGCAATGAGAAGCCCATGCACCGCAACGAAGATTAGCCCCCGCTCGCCACAACTAGAGAGAAAGCCCGTGCATAGCAACGAAGACCCAACGCAGCCAAAAATAAAAATAAATTAAAAAAAAAACAAAACTAAAAATCTTAAAAAAAAATAGAAGAAATTCACGCGAAGTTGGGATCCAAAACTACTTTCTAAATGAAAAACTTACTATCCACCTATAGGCTGGTAACCTTAGATCATGCCAACATAATTTCTATCTTTATTCTCAAAAAGGCATTCATGACACTAGGAGGAAGGTGGAGGGCTGCTGCTCAAACCCCACACGCTTCTATCTCAGCATACCCAGGACTCTCAGGTATGGATCTTCAGCAACAATGTTAAGGGGACAATGTTGTCAAGAATATAAGAAAGTTTAAGTTAAGCACCTGTTCATTTCTGGCACCATGAAAGACTAAGTGCTTGCCTACTGAAATTGACTAATAAACGTATGCAAAACTTTTAACATCCAAGTGAGAAACCCAGAGCTTCACTTTCCAATCCACAAGGGGGATAGAGAAGGAAGTCCAGAACTTGCTCAAGAAGAAGGGTCAAATAGGAGACCCTAGCCCATAAAGCTGACATCCCAAAAAGCCACCCCTCAGTGTAACAGTGAACTTGAAATAAAGCACTCCTACTCCAACCCCACCAAGGGGGTTAAGGAAGATTGCCTGTTTTGAACCTCGGCACTGAATGGAGATGGGGAAAATTTGCCCCTGATATTTTATAACCACAAGTCAGTGAGTTTTACAAAGTTTTGCAGCACAAATCACACTGGTCAAAAAAACTTTAAGCTGAGAATTTAGTTTAACATGGCCCTGAACTGGTACTGTCCTTAAGTTACTCAGCAGAAGCAAACATTCTAACCTATATTCTAGTTTTAAAAGTCTCTCCTTAGCTGTGTCTAATATTCTGTTAAACCCACCTATTGGATTTTAAAAATTCATTTTCATTTCTAGATGCTCTATTTGGTTCTTTTCCAAATCCATTTGGACAAAATTCTGTATAAATTACCAGAATGTAACACAGAGAGACAAAGATTGGAAAATATGAAACAGGTTTAACGTATGTTATCAGAGTTACAGAAGGAAAGAGAGAGAGAACAAGGCAGAGACAATGAAAATGAAATAGCTGAGAATCTTCCAGAATTGACAAGAGACAATCCAAGAAGCCCAAAGATTCTGAAGCAGGATAAAAAACAAAAACAAAATCTGCACACAGACATATCATGGTGATACAAAACAGAGATAAAGAAGAGGTTTTAAAGACAGCTGGAGAAAAAGAAGGTTGATTACCTTCAAAGGCATTATCAACTGTTAAGCTGATAGCTTACTTCACAACAGAAATAACTGAAGGCAGAAGACAGTGGAATAATAACATCAATGTGCTGTGGAATTAAAGAAACCTGAGCTAGAGTTAGAGTTGGGAGAGGCCTGGAGGGGAAGTTCTCATACCTACCTACACATCACCAATTACAGAGAGAGCAAACATCTCCATCACAGAAAGGTGTTGCCTGCTTTACCACCAACCAGGAAGAAGAAAACTTCTCTCCCCTGAGCACAGGCTAGCCAGTCAGAGACTACAGAAGCCCACCAATGAGAAGTCTCCATACTTTGAACTCCCAGCTTCCTCCAGTGGACCCTTGGGTTAATACAGTCCCTCCCAATTCCCCCTTTTACCTTAGAGAAGCAAGTTTCCTTTCCTTGCTCTCTGATTTGCCTATGGTCCACCGTAGTTCACGTATCCAGAATTGCAATTCCTCTGGCTACTCCCGAATAAACTCGCTTTTCCTGGTAAAATAACTGATTGTAGTATTAAAGTTGACAGTGCTAAAAGATTTCTCAATCTAGAATTCTCAACCCTTCAAAAAATATTTCTTAAATGAGATAAAGATATTTATACACTAAAATGGAGTTTGCTATCAGACCTTCACTAAAAGAAATGCTAAAGGATGAATCTTGACTCTTACTGCATACTATATAAAAATTATTTCTATATGAATCATAGATCTAAATATGAAAGGCAATACAATAAAGCATTTAAAAGAAAACATGAATGTTTCTTCTTTACTTTGGAGTAGGAAAGGTTTTTAAAACTGGACACCAAAACCACTAGCCATAAAAGAAAGAAAACCGATCAACTGGACTTTATTAAAACGAAGAACTTTTGCTTATTAACAGATAACATTAAGAGAATGAAGAACAGTCCCCTGCCTGGGAGAAGATATTTGCAATATATAAATCTGACAAAAGACTCATATCCAGCATATATAAGTAACTCCTACACATCAATTTTAAAAAAAGCCAATTAAAGAAAAAGGGCAAAAATATGGAATAGGCATTTCACAAACAAGATATCCAAATGGCCAATAAGCATATGCAAAGATACTCAACATCATTTCCCTGATGATAAACTACACTAAACTCAAAAGGAGATAACTGTACACACCCAACAGAAATTAAAGAGTCTGAATTAAAAACGCTGAAAATACTGTGCTGGGGAGAATGTGAAGCAACTGGGTCTCTCATATGTGGCTGGCAGGGGGTCAGTTATTTGGAAGGACTGAGAAAAATTTGCCAACACCTGGCAAGACTATTCAAGAAAAAAAGAAAAGCACAAATAAACAGTATCAGGAATGAGAAAGAAGCTATCCCTATAGATCACATACATATTACACAGATAACAAGAGGAAATGGCAAACAACTTTGTACATTTCATCTAAAATTTCAAATTTATCAGGATAAATTCCTAGAAAACAGCACCTTACCTAAAAGAACTCAATCGAAACTGACTAGAAGAAACAGAAAATCTGAACAGTTCCACAATCATTAAATAAATTGAACCAGTGATCAGCAATCTTAGTATATAGAAAAGTTCAGGCCCAGGTGGCTTTCAGGAAGTTTTGTCAAATATTCAAGGAAGAAATAATTACAGTCTTACAAAACTTTTCTAGAAACAGAGTACAAAGGAACACCTGTAACTTATTTTATAAGCTAGTAAAACCTTAATAGAAAAGCCCAAGGGTGAGAAAGGAAGTATATACACAGGCAATCTTACTCATGAACACAGATGAAAAACACCTGAAAAAAGTACATATATAATATACACACCCCCCCACAAATATATACAAATATGTAAATATGTGTTTGTGTATGCATGCAAACCGAATCCAGCAATGTATAAGGATAATATAACATATCATGACAGATTGGCACTGACCCCAAGAATGCAAGGGTACTTCAGACAATTAACCTAATTCATCAATTTAACATATTAAAGATGGGAAAAAATCATATAATTATCTCAAAAGATATAGTAAAAACATTTGATAAATGCTCTCAAGCATGATAAAAACTTGCCAAGTAATAATAGAAGGTAACTTTATTAACTTAATAAAGGGTATTTATAAAAACACCTATAGCAAATACCATACTTACTGATGAAACACTGAGAATGTCTCCCTTGAAATAAGAAATATGGGCAGGAAGTCCTCTGCTATCACTCCAGTCAACACTGCACAACAAATCCTAACAAGCACAGTAAGACAAGAAAAATAAAGATATAAAAATTGATAAGAAACAAAACTTCTACTACTCACAGATAACAGAAAAATGCGAAAGAAACTAGAAATACATTATTACAATTGTGCTCAGCAAGGCAACTGAACACAAAAATTAACACACAAAAATCAGTCTGATTTCTAAATACCAGCAATAGACAATAAAAATAAATAAAAGATAGTTACAATGGCATAAAAAATGCAAACTACCTAGAAAAAAAAATCTAAGAAAATAATACACGAAAATCCACTGTGTGAAAAAGTATAAAACTTAATTGAAAGACAATAAAGACCAAAATAGATAATGTCATGTTCAAGGATCAGAGGGCTCTGTATGATAAAGATGTACGTTTTCCCCAAAGTGACCTTATAGATTCAATGAGATTCTAATAAAAATTCACAAGTTTTCATTAAAGTTAACAAGCTTATTCTAAAACTTATATGAAAGTACAAAGGCTGCAAACAGCCATGACAATTTTCAAGAACAAGGTGAGCGGATTAATTCTCAGAAATTATCAACTCCTATAATGTTACAGTAATATTAGACTGTGATGTGATAACGTGGTGAGAGACAGCCTAATCTGCTGAACAGATGAGAGCTCAGGAGCAGACCTGTGTGTGTATGACATCTGATGGATGAGAGTGGTTTTGCAGATCTGTGGGTAAAATATGGACTTCATAGTAAGGCGACGCTGGAAAAAAGTGAAATGCAATCCTTACGTCACATAATACACAAAACCTCTTCCACTTTTATGACTGGGAAAAAGCAAAGCTACGTATGAGGTATTTAGAAGATAATACAGAACAATAGCTTTAAGGCACCCTTCTCTATTATGAGGTCATAAATCAGTAATAAAAAGAAAACATAAAGGAAAAAGATTAATTGAACACATTAAAGTTAATTTTTATTCATCAAAAAGTACCATCAACAATGGGAAAAGACAAGCCACATCCTGGGAGAAGTTACTTGTAAACATTTAACCAACAAGAATTGGTACCCAGAATATGTGAAGAATTCCTATGAACTTATAATAATGGGCAAAAAGACTGGAAATGAAAATTATAATTACAATTCATGCCTAAAGCCCACTAGATCAGCAAGAATTAATAAGCCTGACAAAATTAAGTATTGCCAAGGATGCAAAGTGAATCTCTTACAGTGCTGGAGGTGGTCCACTTCGGAAAGTAAGTTGAACGTACACACAACCGATGACTTAGCATCATTACTCCTAGAGAAATTCTCGCACACTCCTAAGAGACACGCACAGCAGTATTCATGACAACATTGCTTGTGATAGCAAAAGCAAATAAGCAAACAACAAAAAAATGACGAATGATCCAAATATCTATCAACAGTAGAATAATACTACAGTATTTTCATTCAGTGGAATACTAGTCAGTAATGAAAATGAATTAATTTTGAGAATAACATGAGTGAACCTCAAAAACAAAATACTGAAAGTTAGAGTATAATGAAATAATATGCATACAAATTCAAAACAGGCAAAATAGTCATTGGGTAGAGATACACACATAGTTGGGAAAACTGTGAAGAAAAATGAGTGAAAAACTATCACAAAAATCAGGATAGTGACTATTATGGAGAGAGTGAGGTGAGGGTATGTGATCGAGAAAGGGCACACAGAGACCTTTCACTGGTAATGTTCTATATCCTAACCTGAATAGCTGGTGCACTAGCGTTGACTTTATTATTCTTTAAAGTACACATTTACATGTCATACACTTTTCTGTATTTATGATATTTTACAACAGAAAGAAATTAACATCACGTTTTCATTTAACTTTCGGTAATAAAATACTTTATTGGTACCTTTTACTGTCAAAAACAGAGTAATGTTTCCATTGCTTAGCTTCCATCTTTAAATGAAAAGCTTTTTTTTTTTTAAAAAAGGAAAAAAATCATTTGATTCTGTCAAAAAACCAGCTACAACTCACTTTTGCAAATAATTAGGTTCTCTCACTTTAAATACCTTAATTCACTGGTCTTCACAATAAATAACTGTATATAAAAGGAGACAATGGCCTGAACAATTTTGCAGAGAACATTTTACACATCTTAAAAAACTAAGCCTAAATGCTACCCCAACTAAAAACTTGTAAGAATATTTAGTAAGAGTTATTATAAAATTGAATTCATGTAGCACCAAGAAATTTGGGATTTATAATATTTCAGATGATATGATTTACTGAGAAAAAAGAGTAATGATTTGTCTTCTATGAATTTTCAGGGGTTTCTATACAAATAGAAAGAATTCAATATAGGGCCCTTTTAAAAGCCAAAGGTTCAAAAATCTATGCATGCCTTTCACCATATCTCCAATTTGTGGATCTAGCAATTGACCATATGGTAAAAGATCCATGTGTGATAAATAACACAGTACAGTCATATCTGAATATAATTTCTTACTCATCTTGTCTCCTTAATATAATTTACACCTCAATTAAAACATCATTCTATCTGCAAGTTATATATTTCTCTAAAATATTCTGTAATTCAGATTTCCATTTAGACAACCTTCCCCTCCTCCCCTTTTCTCAAATCAGTATGATCTTATGGTATACCTCATTAAATTGTTTGGTTTTTCTTCCTTCAGTGAAACTCCTCCTCAACTCAAAGTATTATAATAACACAGACGTAGCTTAATTAACATATTAGAAAAAAAGGATAATACATACATATGGATCCATGCTACATAAGACAATACAAAGCCAAAAACACACGACACCATGCTATGTTCATCTATTCTGAACCACCACAAGAAGGCCCTGATAGGGCCCTGGCTCATGTAAACTGATGTCCCAGACACCCCTAGTGTCCTATACTCCAGCATAATTAACTGTTCTGTTAAAGACGTTTCCATGTTTATTTCTGTTTGTTCAAAACAGTCTACAGCAACTTTGACTCCTAATCCTGAACATGATGCTAAATTTGTAACACATTATAATTTTAATCAAGCCACAGATTATAACCTTAGTATTTTCTACTATTACCCATTTGTTTAAAAACAGACATTGAGGGGGCTAGGCAACAACACAAAGTTGAGGGATTTTTGTCTCTGCCTTCTCTTGATTAGTTGGGGATTTTAGATGTGTCATTTAATTATTCTCTGCTTCAGTGAAAAAGGATCCTTTAAGCAACTGCCCAAAGATCTTAATTTAAAACCAAGTAGGTTGACTCAGTGGTCGGTAGGTGAAGAGCCCTTATCCACACACTCCATCCATAACACTCCGTCCTCTCTTTGGGAACAGGATGCTCCCGACCCACCTTCAGCACAACACATTCCATCCCTCAGCCCAGACGCAACCAGGATACACATCAGAACATGAAGCCGGGTAAAACTAACTCAAAGCTACTCTTAGAACAAATACCAGATTTTGATTTGTCAATGATTCCATAGTGAAGTATACTCACAAAAAAGAGACTTTGCATTGCACAACTTGCTTTTCCTTCTCACACTAAGTTAAATTGCTAAAGTAATGTCAGCGAGAACACAAAAGATAAGCATGTCTTCTCTGAAAGAGGCACTGCATCTGGAATTGGAATTAAGGCTAAATAGTGCTGGTTTGTGGTTCAGACTAATGTGTCACTGATGACATTAACCAACAGATTCGCTATTTGTCCTGTATGCCTGTTTGTGAAGATGCGTCTCTATCTCCTCCCTGAAGACCAGCATTCCCAGGTGCGAGTGAGAGGCCTCGTTCATGGCTTTGGACTGGATGCACATGCGGTACTGCTCGGGTGTCAACTCATCGGCACAGCGTTTCTCGTGCCAGAGGTGGAAAAGACCAGGAACCGGAGTCCGAATCACAATCAGGTCACCATGTAAGTATTTTCGATAAAGATGAACATCTTCTCCACCCCAACCTTTTACTTCCATATCAAATCCACCTGCAGGATCAAAACTCACACTGTTAAATAACTGCCTGGCAGCCAGAGCACAGTCAAACCTGATAAACATTTAAACATTCTGCTTCAAATGAGATGGCACGGTATAATCCAAAGACACCTGAAGTAGAGGACTGACATCCTGGTTTAGAAATCCAGTTACCAGCTGACGTCTAGAAGCTCACAATCTGTTGTTGAGAGTATCAAAATGAGATTAAACATTTGAGAATACTTTGTAAACTTCAGAGTTCTATAGAAAACCTCTAGAAAGTCAAATAAAGGAGAAGGAAATATAAATCACCCACAATATCACCACCATTAATGTTTTATTATGTTTTCTTTCTATCCTTTGAGATCCAAGTTCTTCTGGGTCACAGAAAACTCTCCAGAGGGGAAAACAGAAGAAATGGCCAAGGTGGACACATAAAGTTGAGAATGGGCACACAGATGATTTAAAGCCATGGAAGTGGGTGAAATTACTAGAGTTTACAGGGAAAACAGGGCCCAGGTCTAAATGCTAAGAAATGTCAATATCTAGAGGGTAAACAGGCAGAGAAAGACAAGTCAGCAAAAGAGACTGAGAGGCGGCCCCAGAAGAAGGAGAAAATCTGGAGAAGGTGCTATCACAGTAGTGAAGTGAGGAAAGCATCCTGAGAAAGAAATGGTCAAGTGTGTGCTGCTCAATTAAGAACTTAAAGAGAATCAAGTAGACCTGGCAATGTAAATGTCACTTAGAGCCTTACTTAGAGCAAGGGAGATAGAGTTCACACTATTTTCAAATTGGTTTAAGCTGAACTAACTTTAAAGAAGCATGGAGAATACAAACTATTTTGAGTTTTTTGAAAAGCTAGAAAAGATTCTTAAAAATGGAGAAAAAATTAATTCTTTAATTAAAAGCTAGGTTTCCAAATTATGTCTTTTGTCAAATAATTCTATGTCACTTAATTTCACTCTCATAGGATGACAATAATCCTGAGATCTCTGAAAAATATTACTTTAAATAGTCACAGCTTTACCAAATGCTATGTCTGATTATATCTTGGCTTTTCTCCCTTGTAGATACGAACAAGCTCCTCAAATATTGGAGACGGTATAAAAATAAACAGAGGGCTTCCGGTTTCTGGTCCAGCATGTACAGACCTTAGAAGTCATCACTCCATCCTGACAACAAGTAAAAAGTTGAACAAACTGAAAACTCAACAACTCTTTTCAGATCCCTCAGAGAAATAAAGTCACAGGGCAAACTGTGAAGACACAGATAGGTGGGTAAGACAGAATCACAACTATTAGGGAAGAAATGGACTAGTAGAAATCTCCAGGGGAACCAGTACTGGGGTAGGAAAATCTGAACTGTAATTGATGAATTGCTAGAGGCTCAGTGGAAAAGTCTAAGAGTGGAAAATTCCAGAGAGGCCTGCACACTTTTGTGAGTTTTACCTCTAGGTCTACCAGGTTCTCACAGTGAAGACTGGAGAAAAATCCCCTAGCACTTTCAGAAGGAGGGGAAAGTAACCATTCTGAAATATGCCAGGGCATTTTGTTCTTCTTAATAAGGTCTGTGTTTAGGAAAAACTATTTTACCAGAGTCTAACCTATCTGGGGGAAGGGATATACCCAACTCCAGCCCACTCTAGCCATCCTGTCCCACCTAAGATTGGGGGCTGTGTCTGTGAAACGATTGTGAAGTTCATGGTCCAGGCTCACAAAAGATGGACTGAGACCTTATCATAGGACTACAGAATTCTTCCTCTTCTCCCACACCTTACCATCACTAAAGGCCTAGTTACTGCAGTTTCCTTTACCCAGTACATCATGTTCAGCTATGAGGAAAAAAATTAGGCAAACTAAAAATCAAAAAACAGTTTGAAGTGAGACAGGCTGGGACCCGGGACCCTTTGCTGCAGTGCTTACACCTGGGCACACCTCGCCTCGAAGCAACAAAATACAAAGAAACCGTATGGGACGAAAAATAACTGCATGAATGCACAGTTGGGGCAAATTATGGATAGAAAGATACAAAAGATCGAAAAACCCAACTGCCACTTCTAAAGAGCCTGGAGCAAAAACTGGGTGTCAGGAGCAAAAGCAGGGAACTGCGCACGCCCCCTGCACTCAACCCCACCAAGGGGTGGGCAGACCATCTAAGCCACCCCTCTGCTCCGACCCCTGGACACACGCCTACCCCCACCCCGTATAAGGAACAAGCTCGCCCTGCCTCAGCGAGTGAGCAAGCAAGGGAACCTGTCGTTTGTTCTCACTGCCCGGCTGCTGCAGCAGGGGCCCCAGTAAAGCCTTGCATGAATTTCTTGTCTGGCCTCTAGTCAATTTCTATTGATTGGGGAAGGCTAAGAACCCTGGTCAGTATCAGAAAGAAAGAGCAAACATCAGAACCAGACTCAGATATGGCAGGGATGTTGGAACTAAAGGACTGTGAATTTAAAATGACTATAATTAATATGCTAAGTGCTCTAATGGAAAAAGCAGACAACATGCAAGAACAGGTGGTTAATGTAAGCAGAGAGATAGAGATCCTAGGAAAGAATCACAAAGAAATGCTAAAGATAAAAAGCAATGTAACAGAAATGAAGAATACCTTTGAGGGGCTCACTAGTAGACTGGACTTGGCTGAGGAAAGAATCTCTGAACTTGAGAACAGGTGAATAGAGACTTCTAAGACTGAAAAGCAAAGAGAAAGAAGACTGGGGGTGGGGGGTGGGGAGGGGAAGAAAAGAAAACACAGAACAGAATATCCAAGAACTATGGGACAACTACAAAAGGTGTAACATATGTATAATGGGAATACCAGAAGGACAGGAAAGAGGGACAAGAACAGAAGCTCCAAATGAAAGAGGCTAAACTGCAAACAAGTGCTGCTGAGAGGGCAGGGGCTCCTTTTCTCACCCAGCCCACATTCATAGGGTAGAGGCTCTCCAAGAGGGAGTAGTCCCTTCTGCTGCCACCTAATGTCCTGCTCATAAAGCAGGGATGTCCCTCTGAGAGAAGTGTGCCACTATCTCCACCCCCAGGTCTGGAGCAGAGGCTCAGGGGAAGCAGCAGTCCATAAGAACAAATGCTCCAGAGCTTTTCCCAAAGGAACTGACTTTATTTAAAAGAGAATGTGCAGAAGTTCAGGCCTAAGGGGGCTCTTGAAAATACTGGAGATTTGGTGGTAAACAATTAAGAGGAGGCTGGTAGCCCCATTAGAACAAGCTAAAATGTAGGCCAGCCAGTTTACCAGAACGAGGCAGGCCAAGAGACAGCTAAGGCAGGGAGACATCAGGCCATGTGCACAGCCCTCCTTGGGTCCAAGCAAATCTCAAAACCTTGCCCCAAAAACTACCCTGCAAAAGGGTTCGATTTAATTGGTTCAGACTACGGAGCAATTTATGTCCCAGAGCACTGTCAAATCAGAGCAAATTAGTGCAACCTAATAGGTAGGAGTGACATCAACAGGCATGGAAAGAGACAGTCAAAGAGAGCCCCGCTAAATCCAACGTCATCCCAGGATGGCTGTGCAACATGCCCTGATGAGAGACATGAGAAGCTTCATATTGTTGGCAGGCAGAGGGTAGGGAGACAGAATTCACTAAAATAGTAAAGCCAAGTCAATTAATAAATGAATAAGCAAAGTCAAAACAAAATACAAGCCCTGGAGGCAGGGGGAGTCAATATCTAGAATCAACACAAAATATTATCTAAAATGTCCAGTTTTCAAAAAAGTATTGAAAGAATACTGAAAAGTGTGACCCATATACCAAAAGAAAAGCAGGCAACAGAAACTGCCTGTGAGAGCGCCCAGATGTCAGTTTTAGCAGATTTCAAAACAACCATTATAAATATGTTCGAAGAATTAAAAGAAATCATGCTTAAAGAAGTAACAAAGTAAGATGACAACGTCTCATCAAGAAGAGAGTATTAATAAAGAGATAGAAATGAGATTCTAGAGTTAAAAAGCACAATAACTCAAATGAAAAATTCACTAGAGCAGCTCAACAGTAGATCTGAACTAACAAAAGAAGAATCAGTGAACCTGAAGATAGATCAATTGAGATTATGCAATACAAAGAGGAAAAGAATGAAGAAAAATGAACAGTCTCAGAGAAATGTGGGACACCATTAACTGCTCCAACATGTATCTAATAGAAATACAAGGAAAAAACAATGAGAAAGGAGCAGTGAGAAATAACAGAGGTCAGAAGGCAGTGATGTATCCTTACTATTTTATTAAGCAAGAAATCAGGGAAAAAGGCATTAGTTTCATGTAATAGTCTTTTTTATTACTATTTGCTGATTTTCCATCATTTGTTACAGAGATAAAAAGACAAGGTGGAGGACTTCCCTGCTGGCACAGTGGTTAAGAATCCGCTGCCAATGCAGGGGACATGGGTTCGAGCCCTGATCAAGATCCCACATGCCGTGGAGCAACTAAGCCCGTGTGCCACAACTACTGAGCCCGTGTGCTGCAACTACTGAAGCCTGCGCATCTAGAGCCCGTGCTCTGCAACAAGAGAATCCACCACAATAAGAAGCCTGTGCACCGCAACGAAGAGCAGCCCCTCCTCGCTGCAACTAGAGAAAGCCCACGCACAGCAACGAGGACCCAACATGGCCAAAAAAAAAAGACAAGGTGTAGGAATTTCCAAAACAAATGGCTGATTATAAAAATGAAGGTAAGATGGACATAAAAAATACACAAAATATATTCTATTAAAAAATATATATACCATGTATTCTAACACGCTGTGGAAAGGTAGCCCCTGAATGAATCAGGAGACATGGAATGAATGAATCAGGTTTCAGCCTGCTTCCTTAAACTAAGCTCTGATACTTTAATTTTTGCTGGGTGAGACTAAAGGTACAGTGGGGCAGGTAGCTTAGATGAGATCCTTCATGGTTAGCTTTGGTTTAGGAGAGTGGATAACTAAGCCAGTGATTCCAAGTTCCCCACTCCAACTTCAACGAGAGCTAGAAAGAGTAGGCGTTTTCCCATTTGTTTTAAATACTGGGATTTTGCATTATGTTCAAGAAATCCGTGGTTTCCTCTCCAAGTAAAAAATATGAAAGCCCTTGGACTAGATAACCCAACATTATTTCTAGCTGTAACAGTTCATGAGTACACCACCAAAGCCAGGTACAGATCTTTTGTAAGAGTACTCGAAACAACTGCAAATATGGGTATTTTATTTTATCATTATGACCTCATTTTTCTATTCAAAGACACTAATTATAAGCTCACTTTGCCTTTCATATTTCCAGACTCTTCAGCTAATCTCAGACATTCAAAATTTAATAGGAAAACATTTACATCTGAGACCTTTTAGAAAAATGCCATATTACAGTATATACCTAAAGTCCTATCCTTAAATGTAAGGTATACTTACCAATGGTCAGGAAATCTGATCGATACTGACAAGTCATTCCAAAGCCAAAATCTCGCCAAAAGCCAGAATCCTTTTTGTGAACCTTAAGTTTAAAAAACAAAATTCAATTTAATCCCTCAAAAACTAGAAGTAGTTTCAATCAACAATGAAACAAATTAAAATATTTTCCAAATAATACTTTTTCCTGGCATTTATGTGACTGATAATGGATCAGATGCCTTTATATTACTAAATCCTTACAAAACCAACAAAAATACAGTAATCCCCATGAGCATAGGATTCTTGCTACTCCTTTTTTGTTGTTTTGTTTTGTTTTATGAATTTTGTTTTATTTTACTTTTTTTATACAGCAGGTTCTTATTAGTTACCTATTTTATACAAATTAGTATGTGTATGTCAATCCTAATCTCCCAATTTATCCCACCACCACCGCCCCACCCCCTACCCTGCTGTCCCCACTTGGTGCCCATACTTTTGTTCTCTACTTTCAATCTAATTTGTTCAAGGCTTGTACAAGGTGCAAGCTGAGGTTACTAACAATCAAAGAATTTGATGCCTGACCTCAGGGGGCTTACATTCTGTTTAAGGAGGACACCAGTTGCACAAGCACATACCATAATACACTGATCACTTCTACACAGTAGACCTTATTTGGTGCCTGGCCAGCATCCATTCCCCTACCGCTTTCCTAACTGTGTACAGTTTTGCTCTGGTAATTACCTGGCCCCATGCAGCCCGTGAGTTTCAGGGACGCTCCTTCCACTGGCAGCGTCAGACTGGGCCGTGAGCACGCTACACCAGTGAGATGGTCTCACCCTACTCACTTAGGAACTGATTAGGCATTAGACAAAGTTCAGGTCAACATGCTAAAACAGGAGGGCTATTGGGAACTTTGGAAAACACAGCCCCCTCATTCTTCTGAGAGCTACTAGAAAAGACACTCGCTCTCTTTGGATGGTGTAGGGCAGGAGTAAGCAACTACCACCTGGCTTTGCAAATAACTGTATTGGAACAAAGCCACACTCATTTGTTTACAAATTGTCTACGGGTATTTTTGTGGTACAATGGCAGAGTTATTAAATAGTTGGAACAGGGACTGTATGGTCTGCAAAACCTAAAATATTTTCTATGTGGCTCTTTACAGAATAAGTGTGTCAACCCCTGGTGTAGGGTATAGATGAGAAGTTTGGAACTGCTGCAGTCCTTTCCCACCATGAGGGAAACCAGTTTTAAAATGGAGCAGTCACCACTGAAGTCCAAGCAGAGAAAGAAAAAGAAAATCAGAGCTTTGATGACACTGCGCCTGCAGAATGAAGTAAAAGTTGAAGCTTGATAAACCTCCTTTTAAAATTCATACATTCAACAAGTGTTTAATCTGTTGGACTTGGTTTTGGGAGCTGGGACCCAGCAGGGAACAGAGGTGACAAAATCCCTGCTACCACAGAGCCTCCATTTTGATGGGAAAATAACCAATAAATAAATATAGGTCTCAGGTGGTGACACATGCTGGAAAGAAAGATGCCGTAGGCTAAAAAGAGAGCAAGATAGAAAGCCTATTTTAGATATAATGCCCACAAAAGGCCTCTATGAGGAGGTAACGTTTGAGCAGGGACCCTACTGAAATCAGGGAGTGGGCTATGCAAATATGTGGAGATCATTCCAGAAGCACGTACAATGGCTCTGAGGGAGGAGCTCACTTGGAGTGTTTGAGAAACAGTAAAGAAACAACTGTGGCAATAGCTCAGAAAACAAGGGCAAGAAGAATGAGGCCCCAGGTCAAGAAACAGCTATTACATTTTCCAAACATAAGTGGTATTACAGTATTTTGGTAGGCTTATGGCAATGATCTAGAAGAGGCAAAATGTTAGGATAGGAGAGAGTGAA
The DNA here is from genome assembly GCF_005190385.1 of Monodon monoceros. Lineage (NCBI taxonomy): Eukaryota > Metazoa > Chordata > Mammalia > Artiodactyla > Monodontidae > Monodon > Monodon monoceros. Next base: position 9,893,925 of record NW_021703781.1, on the reverse strand, counting down.
GAATGGCTGAGGGGCACCCTTGTTTAGGCATGAGGGATGAGCTCCATGTAGTTCACTACAAAAGGACGAGCTGGCCTTAGGAAGGAATGTGGCAGTTCCTCTGCTGGGACTGGAGAGAGGCTGAGAATGTGATACAGAGCCAGTGAGGCCGATGGATCTCATGACAGGAGAATAAGGAAGTGAACATCCGACTGCTTCTCTTTTCTAAATGAAACAGATACGTGGAGAGTGAGGAGTGGTGAGGGCTGCTGGGAGGCGTGAGAAGGATAGTGTGGCGGGCTTGGAGGACAAAGAGTGGGTGGACTAGGGTAAGGCACAGGATTTCAGGGCAGTCTGGGACTCCTGAGGCCTGTGGTCACGTTTAAAGCTATGCTGTGTAGTGGGACTGTGTGTCTCTCACTCTCCACATTCTGCTGCTCTGGGGCCGGGTTGACAGAGTTGTCCTTAACCAGGTTAGGGTTCTAAGAGAAAACACTGGAAGGAGTGAGGGATGAAGGAGGTGAGTGCATGGCAAAAAAGAGGCTGTGGATAACAGCTGACCATGGAGTCTGAGTTGGGTAAGGAGGGAAATGAGGATATGGATGTGAGGAGGGTGACAGAGAGGAGAGAGACAGGCACCTCACCCAAGCTGCAGCATTCTGAGACAGCTTCCTCCAAGAAATGAAGTTAGAGCTGGGATCTGAGAGATAAGTAGGAGTTAGTTAAGTGAAAGATGTGCTGGGAGAAAGTTCCAGGCAAAGGAACAGTTTACGCAAAGGCCTGTGATAGAAGAGAGCACTGTGCGTGAAAGATGGTGGGACTAAACACTGGGGTCAGAAGTAGAGGTGCCCATAAATGTGGAGCAGGGCTCAGGAAACTTTTATAGAGAACTGGACAGTAAATATTTTAGGCTCTGCAGAGCATAGAATCTCCGTCTCAACTACTCAACTCTGTCACTGTAGTGTGAAAGCAGTCATTAACAATTAAATAATCAAATGAACACGTTGTGTTCCAAAAAACTTTAAGGCCACTGAAATTTGAATTTCATATAATTTTCATGTGCCATGAAATACTGTCCTTTTAAAAATACTTTTCAACCATTCTTAACTCATGGGCCATTCAAAACTAGGCAGCAGGCCAGATCTGGCCTGCAGGCTACAGACTGCTGACCCCTGGCCTAGAGGGATCAGCAGGGCCACATCAGAGAGAACTACGTGTGCCTGGTCACATGGTTTGGGCTTTATCCTAATGGTAATGGGGGTTCTCTGAAGAGTAGGAGCAAAAGGAGTAATGTGATCAGATGATGTTTTTGGAAGATCATTCTGGATGATAAGGGAGAAGAGATAAGGAGAGAGAAGAGGTAAGAAGGCAAGAATGGAGGCAGTGAGGCTGGTTAAGAGGCAACAATTATAATCTGGGGATAAGAGGCTGGTGGTATAGACTGTCATGGTATGTCCAGAAAGAAAAAAAATTTGATGGATGTAGAAAAGATTTAGGACACAGAATTGACAGAAGTCAGCAAGTGACTCAATGGGCAGGAGCAGGGGATGAGACAGAAGGATCATCCAAGGATGACAGCAGACTGTGGTCCTGACAATGGGTATGTGACGGTACCTCCCCCACAAGAGCAGGAGCACGGGGCTGGGGGCGGGGGAGGACCAGCCCAGAGATGGATGATGTGGAGCTAGGTTCTGCACACGATGAATTTCAGTGATCTGTAGGGCAACCACAGACTGGAAATTCTTGCAGATAGCAGGAATATAGGAACATACAGGTCTGTAGAGGAGGCAGCTTTTGAGAAGAGTGGGACAGTCTGAAAAAGCCGCTGTGCAGAATGGGAGAACCACTCTGGAAAACAGAATGAACCAGGCAGTACTGAGGACTTGGCTCAAGTAGGAGCTAATAAATGAAATACAAATTTTTCTTTAACATTTGGTGGGGGGGCGGAAGGCTTCTTCCTGAGGGCAGGACTTTTTGTTAATTTTGCTAGCTATTAATTTTGCTCACTGCTATATCCCTAGTACCTAGAACAATGCAAGGCACAGGATAGGCTTTCAATAAATACTTGTTAAATGAATAAATAAATTTATAAAGGCATAAGTTTTGTGGCAAAACCAAGAGTGGGCTCTAATATTCTTATCTCCTTTGTCAAAAATATATAATATATATAATCCTGGTGCAAAGTATTAAAACATCCACTCTGACATTTCTACCCCAGGCCAATTCTGATTTTATAAATATTATGAGTTAATTTATAACTTTAGTTTCCTTAAAAATTCTTCAAATATTATCAGACTTGGGGAAAAGAGTCATTGGTTTTGTTTGATTTTTAAATCAGCACATTTTCACTGAGGAAAAGTAGAAGGAAACTCATATTGTCTACAATCCCTGATTGTTAATATTTTACTGCATTTTACTCTTTCTCCTAAGCATGTGGGAGATGCAGCTATCCACACATAACCTACATCTCCAGCCCTCAGCTGCTCACAGACGGCAGGTCCACGAATCCCCCTGGCAACTTGGCATTTTCCCTTGGACGTCTGATAACCAACACACACCTACCATGCTCAAATTGAAGTCCTGATCTCTCCTCTTGCCACTCCTGTCTTTCCCTCACTCCCCACATCTAATCTACCAGCAAGCTCTGTCAGTTCTGTCTCTAAATCATAGCCAAACCTTTCTCCACGATCACCATCCTCACCCAAGCCACAGCACTGCCCCTGGTCTACTGCAAAAGCCTAACTGGCTACTTGCAGCTAGAGCCACACACAATCCATTCTCCAAAGAACCAAAACTCCCAAGGCTTTCTATCACACTTACATAAAATTCAAACCCCTTACAGGGGTATAGCAAGCTCTACATGACCTGGCCCAGCTCTGTGCCCGCTCGCCCCCTGTGCTCCAGCCACCTTAGGAAATCTACTAGCTGTCTTTCTGCCTGGCACTGCCTTCCCCAGTCACTGTATAGCAGGTTCCTTCCTTTCATTCGGAAGCCCCTCCAACAGCCCCATCTCAGAGAGGCCTTTCTGACCCAACGCAACACAGATACCACCTAATCACTCTTCACAACGCAGCCTGTTTTAATGATCTGCATGGTATTTGTTAATTGATTTTATTTTCTGTCTTTTCCTACCAGACTAAAGATTCTTGTGAACAACAATCACGTCTGTATGGTTCTACGTGCTGGGGTTACAGCGGTGAATAATGGCTGGCACAGAATGGACGTTCACTATTTGATGAATTAATATAACAGAGTGGAGACTATGGAGCCACACTGCCTGGGCTCCTGGCCCCATCCTGGCCAGCTGTGCATTAGGGGAGGGGCACTCATCCATGCACAGCTGTCTCCTCATCTGTAAAACAGGGGTAATAATAGCACCCTCCTCAAAGGTTGTTACAGGATTAAATGAGTTAACGTGTATAAAAAACAGCACAGTACCTTGCACAAACAAAAGGGTACATAAAAACACTAGCTATTATAGCATTAAAATATCTAAAATATATATACACCATTTACCATTTTTTAACTTCACATTTACCTCTACATTTACACTGTTGTATTTATTTCCATTTCATGAACACTTTCCTCTTGACGCACAACATTCACCACAGTGTATACTATAATTCAATTTATCATTTTATTATTAGAGTTTTGCTTGCTTTCAATCTTGTCAATATTATGCGTATTGCTACTCTACACCTCTGATTATTTCCTCAGGAGAGACTCCTGGGAGCGGAAATTATTGGATCAGAGGGATGAACCTGTTTGAAAACTCCTGACCCAGAAAGCTCACCTGCATTCCCACACCACTGGCAGGGATGGAGACGCCCCTACCCCGCCAGCCTCACTCACATGGCTGTTTTTCAAAACAGCGATTTCACAGCAGAAGAAAAAGGTATCGCACTGCTGTTTTAATGCATTCTTAGTAAGAATGACTATTTAAATATGTTTACTGTGAATTATTATCAAATGCCTTTTAACTATTTTTTTCCTATTTGGTGTATTTCCTATTTACTTCTAATACAACTTTAAACATTATGGAGAGCAAACTTTTGTCTTATGCTTTTTAAGTGAGAATAATGAAGCTTAGAAAGGTTAGATAAATTGCAATGGTTACAAACTGGTGAAACCACAACTTGAAATGGAAGTACTTAAACTTATTTTTCTATACAACATCTTAGAACGAGTCCACTTTCAAATCATTCTTCGCCCACATCCTCCCAAACCAGACAAGAAAATTCGCTCTTCACCCTCATAGGTTGAGTCCATTTTGCACTTCTTCTGGTTTGTTTTTCCAAGTAAAATTTTTTATAAATAAACTTTTTATTTTGAAATAATTTCAGATTTACAGAAAAGTTGCCACATAGTAAAGAGTTCCCATATACTTCTCTTGTAGCTTTAGCTTCCCCTAAATGTTCTTATCTTACACCGTTGTGGTACATTTGTCCAAACTAAGAAACCAACAATGGTACATTACTATTAACTAACTGCAGACTTTATTTGGATTCCACCAGTTTTTCCTTTAATGTCCTTTTTTCTGTTCTAGGATCCAGTCCAGGCGACCACAATGCATTTGGTGTTATGTCTCCTTAGTCTCCTGAGAAACTGTGACATTTTCTCAGTCTTGTTTTTGATGATCTTGACAGTTTTGAGGAGTAATGGTCAGGTATTTTATAGGATGTCCCTCAATTTGGGTTTGTCTGAAGTTTTTCTCATAATTAGGCTGGGGTTATAGGTTTTTGGAAGAAAGACCACAGGGGTGAAGTGCCTTTCTTGTTACATCATATGAGGGGGTACATGACAACACTAGTAATGTTAACCTTCATTACTTGGTTTAAGGTGGTGTCTGCCAGGTTTCTCTGTTGAAACCTACTAGTTTTTCTTTTTTCATACTTGTTTCTTTAGAAGTGAGTCACCTAGCTCCACCTTCTGGAAAAGGGAGTATCTACAAGTTATTTAGAATTTGGTAGGGAAGATCTGTCTCTTTTCCCCCTAATCTAATCAACCTATCAATCTATCCAGTTCATTCATTATTATTACTTATTTACTCACTCACAAATTTATTTATATCAGTATGGACTCATGGATATTTATTTTATTCTGGTGTTATAATCCAGTACTAGGTTATTTATTTTGTTGCTCAAATTGTTCCAGCTTTGCCACTGGGAGCCCTTTCAGGCTCTTGTGTCCCTCTGACATACCCTCATCCTTTTGTTGTTTGAATATCTCCTTACTTTCTAGAGCTACAAGATGCTCCAGGCTCCTCTATTTCCTGTCCCAGCACTAAGATCTGGGAGCTGGGTATGCCTTTTACTCTAAAGATGTCACTGCTTCTGGGTCTCTTGGGACAGAGTTAGGTCATACATGTATATATACCATGTATATACCCTTTGACTTTTTAATCCTAAATTGCTATTAACTTCTTTTTTATTATGTGTTTCATCAACAACTATTTAAAGAAACTAAAGTTTTACTAGGTTCTTGCTGTTGTTGACCACTTTTTAAAAATAATTTATTTTAAATAAAAATTTTTTTGGTTGCGTTTAAATAAAATTTTTTGGCTGCACTGGGTCTCTGTGGCTGCTCAGAGGCTTTTCTCTAGTTGTGGCAAGCAGGGGCTACCCTTCGTTGTGGTGCACAGGCTTCTCCATTGCGGTGGCTTCTCTTGTTGGGGAGCACGGGCTCTAGGTGCATGGGCTTCAGTAGTTGTGGCACTCAGGCTCAGTAGTTGTGGCTCATGGGCTCTAGAGCACAGGCTCAGTAGTTGTGGTGCACGGGCTTGGCTCTGCGGCATGTGGGATCTTCCTGGACCAGGGCTCGAAGCTGTGTCCTCTACATTGGCAGGTGGATTCTTAACCACTGCGCCAGAAGGGAAGCCCCTGACCACTGTTTTATTCTCAGGTCTTCCTCTTTCAATGTGCTCATTCTCATTCTGCTGAATTAGAAAAGGTCTGTGAGAAATAAACTCTGAGTTCTTCAGTGTTCAAAAATGTCTATTTTGCCCTCAAATAAGTCAAATATGGATTCTATAATCGAAGTTATTTTTCTTCAGAATTTTCAAATCATTTTATTATCTTCTAATACCAATATTATCATGAAGGCCGTGAGTGCCAACCTATTATTCCTTTGTAGACAAGCTAGGTTTTGCTATTTTTGGCGTCTCTGGAAACTATTAGGATTGTCCCTTGACTTCTGTTCTCAAATGCCAGAAGACTTATCTTTTCTTAGTTCTTTGAAGTTTTCTTCTATTTCCTACCCTATTCTCTTTTCTTTCTCTTCTGGAACTCCTATTAAACAATCTGGGAGCTTCTGAATTGATTTCCCACATCTCAATTTTTCTCTCACATTGTCTCTTGGCCTGTCTGCCAGTTTATAAACTATTTCAACTGTGACCATCTGCTATTCAGCCCATTTACTGAGTTTTATATTTTCACAATTTCCAAGTTCTGACTCTATTTTTAGCAACAAATAGTTTTACAAAATCAACATTTTCTCTAATTTCCTTAAACATATATTTAAAGTTGTTTTCTACCTGTATTCATATTCTCATCTGTTAATTTTTCTATTTATTAAACTTTGGTGCCTCTTTCATTGTGTTAGCTTCCCTCAAAGGTTTGGCTAGCTGTGGTTAGCTGCTACTCATTTTTGTTTCAAAAATCATTGTTCAAACACCCCTGGTTCTTAGCTATGATTACAGGGGTCTATCTCCAGCAATAGTGAAGGAGGGGCTAAACGTGGTCTTGGGCAAAATGTGCCAACGACAGCTCACCTCTGGAGTCTGGGGCTCCCTATCCACCCTACAACTCAGTATTCCTAGGACCCTACCCTGCCTTTCTAGCTCCAGGGACCACACACACTGCCTCAGCCTGTAGGTCAGTGCCTGTGATGCCTGCTGTTCAGCACAACCTCCAGAGAAGCACAGATACTCTACCATTCCCTGTCTTCTATGAGCTCAGAGGATGCAAGGCAGCCCCATCTTCAGTGTTGTCCTGAATATGTTCCAGACTGTTCTCTCCTCCATTAATCAACCCTATGACAACTATTGTCATCTTACAGAAATTTCTCAAAATTTAGATCTCCTAATGGCACTTCTCTCATTCTCCAATACGAATATGCCTTTTTATTTTTAATAATTCACTTCTACAAAGGATTTAGGGTGTCAGATAGGGCAGATGTAGATGCTCAGTTTGCCACTTTGACCCCATTTGTATCTATATTCCTAAGTAACTTTACTGGCCTACAGATAAGGTAGAAGTGTGTGTGTGTGTGTGTGTGTGTGTGTGTGTGTGTGTGTGTGTGTG
>NW_021703781.1:9854380-9886635 GCF_005190385.1 Monodon monoceros | reverse complement strand
TGTGTGTGTGTGTGTGTGTGTGTGTGTGTGTGTGTGTGTGTGTGTGTATGTTTATGTATACATGCTTTGCCAGGGGTTGATATGAAGATAATGCTGGCCTCTTAAAATATATTAAGTAGATCATATGGCATTAATATTATCTGTTCTTTGAAACTTTGGAAAAACTCACCAGTGAAACATATCTACGTAACTGCAGGTTAAATGTTTGATAACTGTTCTAATATTTTAAATTGCTCTTCATCTCTTCAGAGCTTCCATCTCTTTTATTTATAAAATACTAACATGAGCTTTTATAAAATATTAACATGAGGGACTTCCCTGGTGGCCCAGTGGTTAAGACTCCATGCTTCCAATGGAGGGGGTGTGGGTTTGATCCCTGGTCAGGGAACTAAGATCCCGCATGCTGTGCGGTGCAGCCAAAAATAAAGTACAAAAAAAAAAAATTTACATGAATTTAGTTCATGCTAATATTTTATAAACTCTCAAATCTTTCCTTTTATTTAGAATTTTTAAAACTTACTATATGAAATAGATTTCTCTTAATGTTTTCTTATTCTAATTTTGTACGTTGTTGTTTTCTATTTTACCCTGAATCTGCCCACTTTATGATTACATTTTTTCTGCACATAAAGAATAAGCTCCTATATTTGTCAATCTATTATTTTTGGTTCATTTATTTCCACCTTTATCTTTATGTCTTTCCTGGAGTTACTTTTCACTTTTTAAACATGTTAAATTGTCTTCTTAGTTCATTTGTTTCCTTTTTGTTTTTAATGTTAACAATAAAAGATTAGGCTAAATGCAATATAGTATCCTGGACTGGATCCTGAAACAGAAAGAGGAGGTGTAGTAGAAAAACTGGTGAAATCCTAATAAAATCTATAGTGTAGTTAGCAGTAACTTACCAATGTTAATTTCTTAATTTTGACAAATGAACCATGGCTATGTAAGATGTAAACAATAGGGGAAACTGGGTGAAGTACAGGAACTCTCTATACTATCTTTCCAACTTTTCTGTAAATCTAAATTATTCCACATTTATTTAAATTTTTTTCAAAACTTTTGTAACTTTGTCAATAACTGTAAGTTCTGATATATGGCATTCCCATTCCAAGACTTTCTAAGTAATTTCCCATAGTATATTATTCCTTCTTATTTATTTAGTAGTTTTAATTTCTAGTTAGTAAGGTTTCTAAAATTAAAATTTATTTTTAGTATTACTAAAAATAAGTTGGTAGAAATGACTGTACAATTTTCACAATCTAGAACCTGAATTTTTCTCTGTAGCCTGAATTTTTCTGCCCACCCCCCAACCCCCTGCCAGAATCACAGTTTATGGAGGGGGTACACTATGAAAGTGTGTTCATAGTAACTACAGTTTTTAATTGAAACTATGTTTTCTGTTTGTGAAACAAACATAAAGGAACCAGGCAAGGATCTCTGAGACTTTTCATAACCGATAGTAAGAGTCTTACCAGCTGCTGTTCCACAGGCGGGGGCACATCCAAATTGGCATAAACAATGGCAGGGTTGTAAAGACTAAACACCACAGGGTAAAACACCTTCTTACCTATAAATTAAAATATGTTTACATCACAAAAAGAAGTAATAAAATAAAGCATTGATGTTTATTGCAGTAAAGTCTTTACTACGACTTCGTTAAAGTGTTTCTTTGTTACACATGATGATCTTATTTTATTGATATTGTATTTTATCAATGTTCAGGTTACTGAAACCTCATGTTGATGAACATGATGATGATTTTATAACATATCAGTAAGTTTGGCTATGAAACTATAACCTTGCAAAAGAACAGAGAAAAAAAGACTAAAGGGTGCTTTATTCCCTTTTGACATGTTTATTCCCGTTGACTCTGGGGCGATGCACAAAAGCATTCTCTCACCTGTTCTGAGGTGAACCATTTATTAATCATTATGTCATCGAATTAGCAGTAACAGATGTAGGTTAACCTCTGACAATCACCAAGAAACTTAGAAACTTCTGTTAAACTCACCCTTCAAAATGAATCATAAAAACAGTGAATCCAAAGGATATTGTATAATGGATACATAAATAATAATTAGAATATAGAATTGCAGACAGATCTAAACAAGATTTGGAAAACTTGGGAAGATTGAGTTAAAAATACATGATGTGGGGTTCCCTGGTGGCGCAGTGGTTGAGAGTCCGCCTGCCGATGCAGGGGACACGGGTTCATGTCCCGGTCTGGGAAGATCCCACATGCCGCGGAGCGGCTGGGCCCGTGAGCCATGGCCGCTGAGCCTGCGCGTCCGGAACCTGTGCTCCGCAACGGGAGAGGCCACAACAGTGAGAGCCCCGCATACCGAAAAAAAAAAAAAAAAACCCACAAAAAATACATGATGTAATAGCTCCCTCAAAAGGCCTTGTCATTAGCATTCAGATTGTTAGCACTGAAGGGACCCTTTAAGGCTAACTAACTAGCCCATCTTCTCTCAATAGAGATCCCCTTGCTTAGACTGGCCTCAATCAGACGTGATAATATGTAGCACTCAGAAATTGTCAAGGACCCTGTAAGTAATGTGGCAGCCTTTTTATTACAAGATCCCCAGCAGATGTTCATCTCATCTTCATTAAAACCCACTTAGGGAAGGGGAGCTCAATTTCCCAGAGGCAAATCTATTTCTTTTACATTAAGGAAATAATGTAAAATATATATAAAATATATTTTTTTGCCTGGTAAAAAAAGGTCAATCTAACCCTCATTTACCCACTTGACTCTCAGAGAGTTCCTGACAACCATCCCTAACCAAACTGATTAATAAGAAGATAATAATTTGTACGATATGAGTAGTTCTATATAAAAAAACATTTACTATGAGATTTTTTTAATATAGAAAACTTCCTTTTCACATTTAAAATAATATTTGATATATAAAAATGTCATTTGCTCTTAACATTTTCAAAAAATATGTACAACATAAAACAAAGTATAGTAATCATCCCAAAATGCACAGTCCGAAGACCAAGCACCATCTGTATCTAGACCTCTGCGTGAGTGCATGCCTGCATTTGTGTTGGCACCACCTGCCTGAGGTAGAGTGCTTCTGAATCTCACACATCACATTATCACTTTGCTCTTTTTTGATGGGTGCTACTTCCTCCTTGTCAATTTCAAGATTTATTTCTTTGCATTTGTTTATTTGAATCCAAATGTATACAATGGAATCTGGCCATAATAGAACAAGGGGTATGAACTTCTTCAGAGGGGCAAATTTTCACTTTTCTACTTAATATTCCAGCTAAATTACACCAAATATAACCTTTAAAAAACATAATTAACTTGATTCAAAATATGGGATGCGCTGACATTGTTCTAAATTCTATACTCAACCCACCTACTAACATTTTACTCACCTGGCTCAGCATTTAACCGGCAGCTGTTAAGGAATTCGGCTGAGAAATATATATCAACATCGCAGAAAAACATCAAAACCTCTCCCTTGTCCCAAGCTCGGGCACCCACATTTAGTCCTCGTCCACGATTAAATTCTTCATTCAATGAGACCAAGGTGTAATTGTGAAAATTAGACTCACTATGAGGAAAGCACATACAACAAATGGTAAGCCCCACTTAAAGCTGACTCTCTTAACGCAACTTACAAAATATATTTTACCTTCAGGTATTTATTATGTTGGGTCTACATTCATATAAGGAAAGACAATGATCAGTTTCATGTGTATGATCATCATCAGGGACAGTCAACTAAATGCCCACATTTGAGGCAACATGCTAGTGATGTGAAGTTAATAAGTGTTGAGGGGCCACTACTCTTCAGGATCTTAAAAACCTATTAGGGAGGTAAGAAATATACACATGGAAAAACAGCATAATATTTGGTAATTAATAATGCAATCCACATGAATGATACATACAAAGAGTGCTCTTCTCTCTAGTTCTTCAGATCTTTGCTCAAATGTCCCCTTATCAGAGGGATCCCCTCATGCTACATGTGAAGTAGCCCTGACCTCCCTTTTCTTTAATCTCTATTCCCTTGCCCAGCTTTGTTTTCCTCAGTACCACCAGACATGTTTGTTTGAGTGTCTCCCACTACAATGTAAGCTCCATGAGAGCAGGGATTTTGTTTTGTTTATTACTATGGACACAACGCCCCTCAAAGGGTAGGAGTTCAATAAATATTTTCTGAATGAATGAATGAACAGCAGTTCTGAGGAAAAAAGATTGCTTTTGTCTGAAGTAGTTAGAGAAGACGTTAGAAACAGAATTTAAGTTATGCCTTAGTTAAAATCCTGAATTCAGTGGTGAGTGTAAAGGTCATTCCAATTAATTATTCTCAAAGGCAAGGAGGTAAAGTAGAAAGTTTTTTAAAGAACAGGAATCAGACAAGTCAAACTGGAACACAGGGATTCTAAAATGGAACAATGAGAGAAGACCAGAAAAGGGTCAGACTAAGGAGTACCTTCCATGAGAAGTTGAAGAACTTGGTCAGTGTTCTAAAGTCAAGGAGGAGTCAGGGTCTTTCCACCAGGGCAGTGGTTTATCACAGCCAAGTCCATGCACCCACAGCATCAGAATTCCCCGGGAACAGGTCAGAAATACATATTCTCAGGCCCCACCCCAGGCCCCTGAATCAGATACTAGGGGAGGAGCTGAGCATCTGCGTCTCTCCTGGGACAAGTCACTCCAGGTTACTGATGTTAAAGTTGGAGAACTGCTGCACTAGGGAACTGCTGGATCAAAAAAGGAACATTTTTAAAAGATTACTCTTAAAATAGTATAGAATGGGAAATGGAGAGACTGAAGCAAAGACTCAAACAGGGCATGGAGTGGACTCCAAGTACTCTGAGTGCCCATGCCTCCCCTACCCCCTTTATAGGTTGTAAATCTCTCCCTTCTTTTGGGGAAGCTGCTGATCACCACCTCACACTCCCAGCACCAAGTGGAGGAACTAATCACAGAATACCCCAACCGCAGTAATTTCCTAGGGGCAAGGACCAGACTCAAGCTGGGCTAATCAAAATACCCCCACCCCACCTGGCCATAGTGACTGGCTCAAGAGTGGGCAAAAGTCCTTCCCTGGGATTCTCTCAACTGGATCTGGGAGAAAGCTCTTTCCTCTCTGATGGCAAAGCTGAGAAGATGTGAGCCCAGAGCCGCCAACAGCCATATACCTCACATGTGGAAGAAGCCAATCTGCAACAGGAGAATGAAGTCAACATGCAGAGAAAAACAGACAAGAAGACAAGAGAATTCTGATGGTATTCAAGTCTCTGGTCCCAGTCCCTAAGATACCAAAGTTTTGGTTTTCTTCTCATTAATTTGGTTATAATAATCCCTTTAATTCTGGGAGTTATCCAAGATTCTTCAATAAAGCTCCCATTTTCCTCAACCAAATTCAAGATAAGTTTCCGTCATTTGCCACAGAGGAGTCTTGATTAATGCAGGGACAACTTCAGTAATACCAACGTGAGTCACTGGTACTTAGTAGGTGATCTGAAAATGGTAAGGAGGGAAGAGACAAAGGGAAGAAATGGAGGGAGGGGAGCGTGGGTTAGAGCGGTGGCAGCAGCAAGGAAAGGACAGAACAGAGGTCCTGTGCGGTGAGCAGAAACCGATTAATCAGAGGTAGAGAATGAGTGAAAGACGCTGGCCCTCAGACATCAAGCCCAGGGAATCATGAGAACCTTCGTCTGAACTGAAAGAGGGCCATCAGGAGGAGGAGCCAGTGAAGGCCAGTGAAGGCGGAGGAGGAGACAATGTTTGTTTTTCCTACTCCAATGTTGTGAGCGTCCCTTTGGGGTAGGGACTGCAACTCCCTCCTCTGTGCCCAGTCCTATCCCAACCACCCCAGTCAGACTCCCGAGCAGTGTACCTGGAACATAGTCGGTGGGACTCAATGAATGTTAGTTGAACGATTCGAGAAGAATGGCCGGCCAAAGCTGGACTCTTAGGGAATGGCCACAACTAGCAGAAAGGTAAAGAAGCAAGTAAAGGATACAGAGTTGATGTGGTCAGAAAAGTCAATCAACCTGTATCTTACATTATAACATATCTACATTTACAAAATATTTACATTTTACAAACATCAGAGGAGAGGTTCAAGAAGGAAGTACTGGTTAGGTATCAAATGTAAGAAAGCAAAGAGGATGACAGAGAAAAGGCTGAATTTGCCAGTTAGGTCATAACTCTAGGCCCATAACTTAGAGATGAAAAGGCTGAGAAGCTACAGAATTAATAATGGAGTATTAAGGAATTACTAATTCATTCATTCAAACCTCTGAGCACCTACTGTGTGCCAGGTACTACATGAGTTGCTTGGTTAGATAGCTACTGTTTTGTGAGGTTCAGATGTGAAAGGACAGAAACCTAATAGCAGTTACTGGGTACTCTAGAGTCAGGCGGGGGTCTCTTAAGGATAGGGGAGACCTAAGCATCATTTGCAGGGTGAGAAGGAACTTAGGAAAATGGAAGGAAAGAAAAGTGGCAAGCAAGAGAGACAAGCTCAGGAGATGATATCCAAGTGAAGGGATTAGATTTAGAAAAAGGGAAAGAGTTCAAAAAGAAGGAAATGGAAGAATAAATGGAGGCAAATATATACAAGGTGAGTGGGCCGCAGAGTGAGTGCACCCTAATCATGCCACACTGTCTAAGAGGTTAAGGGAAGATGAGTCATTTAGAGTGAACTTAGGGGTGAAATGAGGAACTTACCAGCACCACCACTCACATGCTCAGCCAACTTTTAACGGCAGCGATTCAAAATTATTCATTCATTAAGTATCTGAAATTCTCATTCTTCTATTATTATATATAAAGGACTTCAATGTGGACATGGCTCACCAACCTTGTGACAGATTCTAGGATAGACTTGACTTTAGATAGTCCTTCTTTACCAAAATACACCACTGTGAGATGAATTCTCTTGTCCTGATGAATACATACATCCCTAACAGAATTGAAAAATAAAGTTCATTCAGGAAAATATATGAGGCACTACTCATTCAGAAAGCAATCACATGAAGCTTTAACAAGAAAACAAATGAAGCGTTACTCATTTAGAATGAAATCACACAAAGCTTTAAGTAAATATAAAACTGGCAATATTGCTGAATTTTGCCATATTTCAAAACATTTTTGGAACTTTTGCTTTGGTATTGCCTTCAGAAGCAAATTATAAGCTACTCAAGGAAATAAGTTCAATCAGTTCAAAACCAAATAAATAAATAACTCAAGTTTGGGGTCAAGAGTTACTTTGTCTTCAGATTGGCTAATTAGAGAAATTATACTTATCATCAAGGAGTAAATATTTGTCATGACTGAGATTAGTAACTGTAAAGAATAATGTAGCATCTGAAGGTAATTCCAAGAAAGGCAATTAAAAAATGCTTTAGGAAATCAGATCTCAAGCGAGCAATTTCAAAAACGTAAAACTCATTTGGAAGCATGACTTCTAGATATTCTGCAACAGAACTGTGTTAACTAACTTTTACATCCAACAACTTCAATGAGAACAAAGACTGGGACTACAAAGAATTAAAACTATCATATTAAAGTATTAAAAACATGACAATTGTTCAATTAAAACAAAAAAGTAAAACTTTCCTCAAATCGTTACCCTAATATGTAGTTGTTAATTTTTTAACACTTCAGCATTTAAAAATATCCAAATTTAATGATTAAGAAAAAGAAAAAAATTCTTTTAAAAACTGCTATAGTCTCTGCTTCCCAAGACGGAATAACATTCTCCCACATTTACTTGAATATTTGTATTTCTAAAATTTCTTTCAATTTTGAAATTCAAATTGTTCTCAGGGAATTTTCTGGGGAGATAGTAATGCTCTATATCTTAACTGGAGAGGCAGTTACATGGGTGTATACATTTGTCAAAAGTCATGAAACCTCTATCCTTGGAATATGTCGATTTTATTGTATGTAAGTTACACGTCAATAACTTTATTTTTAAAAATTCAACTTGTCCTAAAATGAATTCAAACACAATTATAAAGGTAATCAAATTTAGTTTCTAATAGTCACCCTCAATTTACTTCACAGTTCAAGCTGTCAGTAACACAATATACTATACATGCCTTAAGAAAAAAGGGAATATCAAAACATAAAGTTCCCTAAAGCCAAAAAAATTGTTCTGTAATTCTAAGTAATCATACTCAGTGAAGGTAAATTAAATAAAATGGCATGAAATGTGCTTTTTTTTTTTAGGAGCACTCAGTCAAATCACTAAGCCCCGGGAGTTACCTGAAGTTCTGCATAAACTGTGCAAATGCTTCGGTTCTTTCAGCAAGCGGCACAATGATATTAATAATTGATCTAGTAATGTCAATCATCTCGCTCTTCACTTTCATGAGAGGTCCAAAAGGGCGGAAGAGAGTCACATGTCTATATTCCGTAAGGTCTGCTTTCTTAAAAAAGAGTTCATACAGTGTGCCCTTATCTCTCTCAGTGCGATAATAACCTAAAGGAAAGAGTTAGGAACAAAGATGTCTCCATGTCAAAGTTTACAAGTTCAATATGACTACTGATTTTACTCAAAGATCAAAAGTGTGATACCAGACTTGTAGGGTTTTTATATATTTGTGAAAATTTTATCCCCACAGTATAGTCAACAACTGTTTCTTTAAAAGGAGAGGTTAAAAAAATGTTCACCACTCTGCTATATTATTCAACCCATAAAATATGCTCCAAATGACAATGATTCCTTTTCATACATGACTTTAATAGCAGAGCCTATCAACACAGAAACCAAATGATGAAAATAAAGAAAATACTTCTAGCAATATTAAATTCTAGACCTGACAGTCAAATCATCTATTACTTGGTTCAGCTTAACAAAAATGAATTGAGTGCATTTGTGTCAGGCACTGATGGTATAAAGAAGGCTACATGGTCCCAGTTTTTTGGAAGGGTCAGTCTAGTGAGGAAGACAGAAAAATAAAGAAATAACAATATAGTGATATACACATGCAAACACACAAGACTCTGGATAGAATGAAGTCAGACAAAGAAAAATCAGTATAAATTTAAACATGGTGATATGAGACACCTTTGGGAATAAAGTATGGAAGTCTATTGGGCAATCTGGTTTTTAAGTGTGACACTCAGGGGAGAGGTTAGACCTATAGATGTGTGAGTCAGTCAATATCTGGAAATAAAATGGTAAACAAGATTGACTGGTCCCACTCCTCCTGAGGCTTACAGTGTATCAGGAACTACAAATCAGGAAGTGGGAAATGCCATATACTATGACAAGTGCTATGAGATGGGACACAGGGTAGAAGAAGTACTGCTATCTTAAACTTGCAGGTTGGAGATCACCTCCCAGAAGAAGCGACATCGAAGCCGAAGTCTGGTAGAGAAACAGGAGTTACTAAATCATTGTCAGTAATTATTTTTTTTGATGAGGGAAGCAGCACAGTGGAGGAAAAGCAAGGGACAAAATGTGTTCCATGCAGAGAAAAATCCTGTAAGTGACAGAATTCGAGGAGAGTTATAAGAAAAGCAGAAGCTGCAGAATATAAAACTGGCATAGGTTCCTTCCTTTTTAGGCAGACATGAAGACATTTTACATATCTTAGTTATCTTATTTCCTCTGCAGCTTTCAATTCTGCCATAAGCTACAAACATACACAGTGAAAAGACAAAAAGCTGAGCTTTCAGAAAAATTACAAGCGTTTTGAAAGAAACAACCCATCAAAAATTGCAGGAAGTGACAGGGGAAAAGAGGTGGCTATAGGGAGAAGACAGCTAAAATGCCACAGAAAAGCACAAGGCCCTCCCTGATGGCCTCCAAAGGCTCAAGGTATCATATTATATTACAGCAAGTGATACCCGTGATGATTTAGGGTAAAAAAAAAACACAAACTACACGTGGTATACTGTTTACAGAATCGAGCAAAGAGAACTTTCAAGACATATTTGTATCCAAAATGGTTTTAAGTCTACAATTAAATATCTAGCAGGGGGTATTAAGATGGAGATGGGTTGGGATTTATAATTATTCCTGTTTATATTAATCAACAAATTTCTTAAATTTATTGAAGTGTTCCTCAACTTTTGAGTCACGTCCCATTTTGCAATATAAAAATCCTATGCCCTTTCTGCAGCCTGTATTAGGAAAATAGGTTTATTTCTTTACTTTTCCAAATGCCAAATATGCTTTTCAAAACTATGTATGCCTCTTGATGTTCTGACATGTGTTTCTCCTCAAAAATACAGAACAATCACTAATCTAAATTAGGCTCTTTTTCTTTCCTTTAGCAAATGGTTTTCAAATCTTGAGCCTTAGTTCATATATTTTAAAAAATATAAAAAACGAACATCAAGACCAGTTAAGACATGAATGCAAATACATATACGTGCAAATACATATACAATCCTAAGAGCCCTTCAACTTGGGGAGTATTTTGCTATATAAACTTAGATTTATTCTATTTCCCTGGTCCTTATTTTCTATTTTATCATGATCACATTATAACTTTTTCTAAAAAGCCACTTCAAATTCTTGGTGGAATTTAGTGGGTAAAAGTTTAAATGTTTTAATACTGTGGATAATGACTGACATATTACCAGCATACAATAACAGAATTTTGTCATACTAATGTAACTATGGACCAACACTGTTTTCACATTACCTTCTATGAAGTCATTTTCATTAAATACCAGTTTTTCTCCAAGGGGACCATCCTCATCTTCCTGTTCATCGTCTTCATCAGGATTATTAATGACCTCCAAGCCAGCTTCAATAACTTCTACCAATTCATCTCGCTTATCTTTTCTAACTGGTTTTTCCTCAGGATGGCGAGTGAGACCCATTTCCAACTGGAATACTTTCATTAAGGTAAAACTTTCAAAGGGAATGACTCCATACTCACTAGGTAGTTTGGCTCCTATGCTAACTTCAGCTTTGTCAATTTGTGAATGAAGAAACTCTAAAAGATCACTAGGTGCTTGCTCTTTGTTGCCTTGATAGCCTATGCCATTAGCCCCTACATTCTTTCTCTCTTGCAATGATCTCATCTTCTCACTCATTTCTTGCAATTCTTGTTTTAATTGGGCAATCTGGCGCTTCAGACTGGTTGCTCTGGTTTGATAATGTTCTTCTTGCTCCTGTAGGAGGGCTTGATAATACTCTTTACCATAATTTTCCCCAACGATACCAGGAAGAGATGCATTTCCATCAGTCTGGGGGGCACATTCCAGAAGGTACAAAAATAATATTAAACTGCAGAGTAAAGCGAGACCCAACAGTAGCCAGTGGGTCCGGGTCTGAAGAATCAATCCTCTTCTAGGCATTCTTATTAATGTAGACTTGCCTAATGAGATGTGCTCTTTGCTTGTTCATACCTTTTGCGAAAGGTTATAAAAAAGTAAAAACAAAATCAGGATTTCCATAAAAGGTACCAAAATGAATTTGGCTGTAGCTTAAAAAATTTCTTCCTTCAGCAGTGAATTCTACTTGCAGAAATAATGCCTATTTCCTATATTGTTACCATGATATCCAGAATAAGGAAATCTGATCTACACAATCAGATAAAATCCATGACATGGGTGGTGATTTTTCTGAAAGAAACAGATCAGAATCAATCAGAATTTTGTTTCTTTAAGTATATCACACTGTTGACAGCTTCAGTAAACTTAGCTATGTGACTACCATAGGCAGAGCACCAGGAGAGGCACTAATACAATATAGAATATTCAGTAAACGCTGGGAGAAAGTACTAAGAAAAATACCTTATGAAACACTAAAATATCACATGTAATACTTTCAACCATAATGTCTACACATCCATAAACTGAATGAATCAAAGAAACATTAAACTTATGTTTAGCATAGTTTGTGTTACAATAGATAGATTCTATTGGTCCCTAACTATTTGAAAATTACATCACGTATAACTCTTTATTGACATAATATTTCAATTAACTCGCCATTTCCCACCTATAACATATCACCATTTGGGAGCTGAGTTTCTATAAAATGTTTTTGTTATGTTGATAATGGCTTTCTAGAGAGAGATATTTTCTTCCAGTTTATTCAATTCAAGCATTCTACTTCATTAATTTCTATAGCTCAACTCAGTCAATCTAAGAGCCTTAAAATTAAGTTGGGAGGAAAAGCAATTTCAACAGGTCACAGACATCTGGAAAACACATTAAGAAACAGTTTTACATCCAAAGTCCTCCAGTAGATTATTTGAGCATTAGATCACATAATTCTTTCCAGTGTATTACACAGCAACAGATTTCCTACAACTCTGGAAAGTTTGGAGTCTATATAAAGAAAAACAGGAACATATTTATCTATAGGGAAACAAAATCCAAGAACCGTTTATAAATTTACAAAATTACATGCTATCCCTCATACCACAACCAGCTATGTGAGCTCTTCCATGTTTCTTTCTAAACTAAGGATCCTTAATTCTAGAAATAGAGAAGGTTAAACCTAGGAGACAGGAAGCAGGGAAGGCCTCCACTGCAGAGAGAACTTCTATTCTAATGAAGGGTTTGTCAAGAAGAATATGTGATACTACAGCCTGCTTTTAACAGAATTGGTTTCTACCAGTGCAGCAGAACCTATGGAAGAAGGTCACTAGAGAACATCAGCCCTCGTCAGTTTCTTGGTGATTAGGAAAGCCTGGATGCCTTCTGTGAAAAATGCTGCAATGTGTGTTTTTTGTGGCACATATTTATACAAAATGTAGGATAGATTCAAACTTCTTTTGGCTAGTGGATCACAAACAGTGGACTTAACTACCCTTAGCCATTTATTACTTTAATTAACCAAAAGATAACCAAGTATCCTTAAAATTTTAATTCACAAGTTTTACTATGATAGCATCTGTTTTACTGCTTATAAATCTTATTTATTTCAAGTGATATAGGAAAAAATAGGAAAAAAATATTGGTACCGTATCAAGAAAACTAAGTAAAAAACAAAGCCAGTATTAGTTCTAGGACTTTAACATGTCTCAGAACTGTAATTCTTAGCATAAGAAACCACTTAAATTTCATTGTTTAAAAGTTAAAACTCAGAGGTATCTCTTAACTATAAGTTATTACTAGCCCGTTTATAGGGAAAAGAAAGATTAAAACTAAAAATGTGGGAACATAATCTTGAATAAGTTAATAAAGTTATATATATTTAACTATACTATATTCGAACTTGATAACAGAACTAACAGCATATAAGCTAAGTATGTCAACCTTATATTAATATGGTACCTCATGTTTTTTTTCTTTATATAGACAATGTATTTTAAACTGTGAGATATCACTCATTAATGGGTCACTACCAAAGGTTTACTTTTCAGTGAAATAGAACAGGAAATACTGGTGCATATCACATATAGTAGTAAATTTTGTGTTGCAAATACACACACACACATATGCATGAGCTAGCCACATAAAATGTATTTATAAGTGGGTTGTGATCCAAAAATCTTGAAAAATACTGATTTATAAGGTATTTTTATACATTTCCCATGTCATCCTTTCAGAATAGTGTTGCTAGTATCTTCTTTTGTATAGGAAAAATAGGTTCAGAAATGAAAAGATTTAAATAAGGTTATATAACTATTAAG
Organism: Monodon monoceros; assembly: GCF_005190385.1. Classification (NCBI taxonomy): domain Eukaryota; kingdom Metazoa; phylum Chordata; class Mammalia; order Artiodactyla; family Monodontidae; genus Monodon; species Monodon monoceros. The sequence goes on along the minus strand of NW_021703781.1, from coordinate 9,873,042 downwards.
TGGCAACATTAAAGCCAAGGTCTTCTTTCTCCCTCCTTTAAGCAAAATACAGGTCTGAGATATCTTACATGCTTATCTTACAGCTGAATATCTTACGGTTAAATATTATCCACTGAAATGAAAGAAAAGTTGCTGTAATTACTTTAAAGATTTTTTTGATGTGGACCATTTTTAAACTCTTTATTGAATTTGTTACAATATTGCTTCTGTTTTATGTTTTTTGGCCATGAGGCATGTGGGATCTTAGCTTCCTGACCAGGGATCAAACCCGCACCCCCTGCACTGGAAGGTGAAGTTTTAACCACTGGACCTCCAGGGAAGTCCCTGTAAATATTTTAGAATATAAACGTTAGTTGCACAGCTCTGTGGTTGTTAAACATAAAAGATTCCAATTAAAGTCATATTTGCCTTTATGTTCCCTGAAGGGAACTCTTTAACAACATCCTAAAAAACTAGATTATGACAACTCTAAATATGTTAAGAATAGTATTAGAGAACACACCCATTTTCTGCCTGTTACACCTTGACTGCCAGCATTCTATGTAGTCTGTCTGTATGATAAACCAGGTTCATTCACAACCCAGAGTTAATCCCAAGCAACCTTCCAAGCACCAACAGCAGATAGTTAAGTGTTCTGAGGAGAGAATGGGATACTGTGGAAATCGGAAACTGAGCTGTCAAAGACATGTAAAACAAAATCAAAGAGCTCAGAGCAGAAAAGAACGTTAGGAGCCACCAATTCTTACACTCTAAAACAGACTAAAGAGACTTCCTCTTATAGCCAAGATCAAGTAACATGGACCAGATTTACTCTCACACTGGAAACAACTAAAAACAAACAAAATCAATTAAAAAAAAAAACCCAATATATGAAACAATGATTTTCAAGATACTGAACATTAGGTAATAAAGTACACTGATCCTTGGAGGAACAAAAAACAAGTGATTGCACAGCTTTCTGCCGTAGTTTCCAAGCCATAGCACAGGGAGTCCCTTCCTAAGTAGAGCCCAGGTAACTCCCTGAGTTGATGAGGTGGAGCTGACAGTCTGAGGAGACCAAGGCAGCTAGGTTCAAAGGATATAGTACCAGAGGAGAGAGCTGGACAGGGAGAGAACTCCAGAGATCTCAAGAGGACACCCTTTGGGTGTGCAGCAGAGCACTAATAAGGGCAGGCATATGAAGAAACTAACTGAGCCTAAGGACAGAAGCACACAAAAGATTAGAAGACACAGAACTCAGCATTCAAACAGGGCCAAGAATAGTGACTGTTCCCACCAGACAAACTGGAAAACCTCAAAATTCATGGGGCATTGGGTAGAGTGCTCAAAAAGGTCTTGCCTCAGTAGTGGGAAATAATTAGCTCTAGACTAAATACGGGCCTGATCCTGCCAACAAACCTTAAAAGGAAGGCCTGAAAGGATCAAATTGTTTCCATATAACTGTACAACAAGCCTCACAAATATTTATAGGAATATAAAAATATCCAGCATCCAGTAAAATAAAATTCAAAACGTTTGCCCTCCAAACAAAAATGATCAGGCATACAAAGAAAAAGAAAAACACAACCCATAATGAAAAAATTAATGATTGAAACTGACCTAGAAATGACAGAGATGCTGGAATTCACAGAAAAGGACATTAAAAGTTATTATAACTGTATTTAAAAAGATAATCATGTTCAAAAAAATAGGGAGACACACAGACGACATTAAAAAAAGATCCAAATTGAACTAAGGAGATGAAAACATCAATTTCTGAGATGAAAAATATACTGAATGGGATTTACAGCAGATATTTCAGAACAAAATATTAATGAATTGAACACATAGCAACAGAAATTATTCAAAATGTAGAAGGAAAAAATAATGAAAAGCATGAATAGAGCACCTGGTAAGCTGCGTGACAACTTCAAGCAGCCTAATATATACGTAATTAGCGTCTCCAAACAAGGGGGAGGGGGCTAGGGGAAATATTTAAAGAAATAAGGCTGAAAATTTTCCAAATTTGATGAACTATCAACACACAGATCCAAGAAGCTCAACGAATACCAAATACAAAAGCCACAAAGAAAACTAAAGCAAAGCTCATGATAATCAAACTGCACAAATCCTACGATAAACAGAAAATCTTAAAAGTGGCCAAAGGAAAAAAACACATCATACAAAACAAAAAACAAAGAGAATGGAGCAATGTCTTTAAAGAACTGAAAGGAAAAATACATCTACCTAGAATTCTACATTCAGAAAAAGTATTCAAGAACAAAGACAAAAAACTTTTTTTTAGATATTAAAAAGCTAAAAGAATTCATCACCATCAGACCTTCACTACAAGTCCTTTAGGCAGAAGGAAAATGTTAGCAGATGGAAATATGGATCTACACAAAGCAATGAAGAAACCAGAAATGTTAACTACATGGATAATTACAAGATGTCTTTCTTTTTATTTGGCGACACTGCGCAGCTTGTGGGATGTTAGTTCCCAGACCAGGATTGAACCTGGGCCATGGCAGTGAAAGTGCTGAATCCTAACCACTGGACCGCCAGGGAATTCCCCAAGATTTCTGTTATTATTTAAATTGCTTTCAAATATAACTGAATGAAATGGACAAATTCCTAGAAAGACACAAACTACTGTAACTGACTCAAGGAGAAATGGTAAATATGAATAGACTTATAATGAGACTCAATTAGTAATCAAAAACTACCCACAAAGAAAAGTCCAGAATCAGACGGTTTTACCAGTGAATTCAACCAAGAATTAATAAGAATACCAATGCTTCACAAACTCTTCAAAAAACAGAGGGAATACCTCCCAACTCATTCTATAAGGCCAGTATTGCTGTGCTACTAAAACCAGATAAAGATATCAAAAGAAAACTACAGACCAATATTTCTTATGAATATAGACACAAAAATCCTCAACAAAATGTTAGCACACTAAATCTATCAAGACAAAACACCATGACCAAGTGTGATTTATCCCAAAAATGCAAGGTGAATTTACCATCTGAAAATCAATTAATGCAATACACCACATCAATAGAATAAAGGACAAAACCCATATGATTGTATCAATAGACACAGAAAAAACATTTCACAAAATCCAGCACCACTTCCTGATAAAACCACCCAACACACGAGGAATAGAAGGCAACTTCCTCAACCTGATAAAGGGCATATATAAAAAACCCACAGCTAACTTCATATTTAATGGTGAAAGACTGCATGCTTTCCCCCTAAGATCAGGAATAAGAAAAGGATGTCTGCTCTCATCACTTCTATTAAACATTGTATTGAAGGATGCTCTAATCAGGGCAATTAGGCAAGAAAACAAAATAAAAGACATCTGAATTGAAAAAAAAGAGGACTATCTCTATTTGCAGATGATGTGATCTTGCATAAAGAAAATCCTAAGAAATTAGGAACTCAGGATACAAGATCAATACACAAAAATCAACTGCATTTCTATATACCAGCAATGAATAATCTGAAAATAAAATTATGAGAACAATTTATTTACACCAAAAAGAATAAAAGTGCTTAGGAATAATTTTAACAAAAGAAGTACAAAGATCGGGGCTTCCCTGGTGGCACAGTGGTTGAGAGTCCGCCTGCCGATGCAGGTGACACAGGTTCGTGCCCCGGTCCGCGAAGATCCCACATGCCGCAGAGCGGCTGGGCCCGTGAGCCATGGCCGCTGAGCCTGCGTGTCCAAGCCTGCACTCTGCAATGGGAGAGGCCACAATAGTGAGAGGCCTGTGTACCGCAAAAAAAATAAATAAAATAAAAATAAAAAGGAGGTAATGAAAATACTGAAGAAATTAAGAAAGGGTATCAACAGAAATGAAGATTACCGTAAAAAGGAACTAGAAACTATAAGGAAGAGCCAAGAAAAATTGGAAAATTCATTTGCTGAGATGAAAGTTGAGCTAAAGGCAACAAATAGCAGAATAAATAATGCAGAAGAAAGAATATGTGATCTGGAAGATAGAATAATGGAAATAACCCAATCAAAACAACAGACAGGGGCTTCCCTGGTGGCGCAGTGGTGGAGAGTCCGCCTGCCGATGCAGGGGACACGGGTTCGTGCCCCGGTCCGGGAAGATCCCACGTGCCGTGGAGCGGCTGGGCCAGTGAGCTATGGCCGCTGAGCCTGTGTTCCACGACGGGAGAGGCCACAGCAGTGAGAGGCCCGCGTTACCGCAAAAAAAAAAAAAAAAAAAAAAAAAAGGCAGACAGAAAGCCAAATGAAAAAAAAAAACATGAAAGTAATATAAGAGACCTGTGGAATAATATAAAGTGTGCCAATCTACACACAGTAGGGATTCCAGAAGGAGAACAAAGAAAAAAGGGAATTGAAAATGTATTTGAAGAAATTATGGCTGAAAACTTCCCAAACCTAAAGAAGGAAACAGATAGATACAGGAAGCACAGAGGGTCCCAAACAAGGTGAACCCGAACAGACCTACACCAAGACATATTATAATAAAAATGGCAAAAGTTAAAGATAAAAAGAGGATTCTAAAGGCAGCAAGAGAAAAACAGAGTTAATTACAAGGGAACCCCCATAAGGCTATCAGCTAATTTCTCTAAAGAAACGGTGCAGCCAGAAGGGAGTGGCAAAATACATTCAAAGTCTTGAAAGAGAAAAATCTGCAACCTAGAATACTCTACCCAGCAAGGTCATCATTTAGAATAGAGTAGAAATAAAGAATTTCTCAAATAAGCAAAAACTAAAAGAATACAGCCATACTAAACCTATCCTAAAAGAAATATTGAAAGGTCTTCTCTAAACAGAAAAGAAGTAGGAAGATATAGGAAGGAGGAAATCATAACTGGAAAGTAAATCACTTAAATTAGCCGGTATACAGAGCAAAAAGAAAAAAAAAAAGAAAAAACCGATTTGTGAAAGCGATGATAAACACAAGGAACAGCAAAAGGATAAACGTGAAGATGTAAAAAAGGACATCAAAATCATAAAATGTGGGGAAAAGAGTAAGAAAATGTAGATTCTTTTCTTTAGAATGTGTTAGAACCTATATGACTATCAATCTAAAGCAAGAGAACCTATATGACTCAATCTAAAGCAAGCAGATATAGGAAGGGGTTAACATACTTGAAAAACAGGCAACCACAAATCAAAAACATACAACAGATTCACAAAAACCAAAAAGAACACAAGCATAAAATAAAAGGAAATCATCAAACCACAAAAAGAAAAAGGAACAAAGAAAAAACAGAATCAACTGGAAAACAAGGTTTAAAATGGCAATAAATATATATGTATCAATAATTACCTTAAATGTCAATGGACTGAATGCTCAATCAAAAGACAGAGTGGCAAACTGGGTAAAAAAACAAGAGCCTACAACATGCTGCTGTCTACAAGAGACCCACCTTAGGGAAAAGGACACACAGACTGAAAGTGAGGAGATGGAAAAAGATATTTCATGCAAACAGAAATGACAAGAAAGCGACAGTTGCAATACTCGTATCAGACAAAATACTTCAAAACAAAGGCCGTAAAGAAAGATAAAGAAGGAAACTATATAATGATAAAAGGATCAATACAAGAAGATGATTTTACGCTGGTCAACATATATGCACCTAATATAAGAGCATCCAAATACATAAAACAAACACTAACAGACATAAAGGGAGAAACTGATGGGAATACAATAATATTAGGAGACTTTAACACCTCACTCACATCAATGGACAGATCTTCTAAACAGAAAATCAGTAAGGCAACACAGATCCTAAATGATACAACAGAACAGTTAGACTTAATTGATATTTTCAGGACATTATATCTGAAAAAAAAACAGAACACATTTTTTCCAAGTGCACATGGAACATTCTCTAGGACTGACCACATACTAGGGCACAAAACTAACCTCAACGAATTTAAGAGTACAGAAATTATTTCAAGCATCCTCTCTGACCACAACAGCATGAAACTAGAAATCAACCACAGGAAAAGAAATGAGGAAAAAATGATTACATGGAGACTAAGCAACATGCTACTAAAAAACCAATGGGTCAACAAGGAAATCAGAAAGGAGATTAAAAAATACCTTGAGAATACCATAAAAAATACCACACAAAATCTATGGGATGCAGGAAAAGCAGTTCTTAGAGGGAAGTTGACAGTGATACAGGCCTTCCTCAAAAAACAAGAAAAATCTCAAGTAAACAACCTAACCTACCACCTAAAAGAATTAGAAAAAGAAGAACAAGTGAAAGCTGAAATCAGCAGAAGGAAGGAAATAATAAACATCAGGGAGGAAATAAATAAAATAGAGATTTAAAAAAACAAGAAAATATCACTAAAACCAAGAGCTGGTTCTTTGAAAGGATAAACAAAATTGACAAACCTCTGGCCAGGACCACCAAGAAGAAAAGAGGGAGAACCCAAGTAAACAAAATAAGAAATGAAAAAGGAGAAATCTCAACCAACACCACAGAAATATAAAAAGCCATAAGAAAATACTATGAACAAGTATATGCCAACAAATTTGACAGCCTACAAGAAACGGACAACTTTCTAGAAACATATAGCCCATCAAAACTGAATCAAGAAGAAATAGATAATTTGAACACTCCAATCACTAGCAGTGAAATAGAATCTGTAATAGTAATTAAAAAAAAAACTCCCTACAAACAAAACTCCAGGAACAGACAGCTTCACAGGTGAATTCCACCAAACATACAAAGAACATATATCGATCCTTCTCAAACTCTTCCACAAGACTGAAGAGGAGGGAACACTCCCAAAGACATTCTATGAAGCCACCATCACCCTGATATCAAAACCAGACAAAGATACCACCAAAAAAGAAAGTTACAAGCCAATATCTTTGATAAATATAGATGCAAAAATTCTCAACAAAATATTAGCAAACTGAATCCAACAACACATAAAAAAGATCATACACCACCACCAAGTGGGATTCATCCCAAGTTCACAAGAATGGGTCAACACACGCAAATCAATCAATGTAATACACCACATTACAAAAGAAAAGTCAAAAACCACACAATCATCTCAACAGATGCAGAAAAAGCATTTGACAAAATTCAACATCCATTCACAATAAATCTCTTACCAAAGCGGGTACAGAGGGAACATATCTCCACATAATAAAAGCCGTTTATGACAAACGCACAACCAATATAATACTCAATGTTGAAATGCCGAAAGTCTTCCCACTAAAATCTGGAACAAGACAAGGATGCCCACTCTCACCACTTCTATTCAACATAATATTGGAAGGCCTAGCCACAGCAATCAGACAAGAAAAGGAAATACAGTAAGTCCACCACATACGAATGAGTTCCATTACGAGAGCATGCTCGTAAGTCCAACTTGTTCATAAGTCCAACAAAGTTAGCCTAGGTACCCAACTAATACAATCATCTATATAGTACTGTACTGTAATAGGTTTATAATACTTTTCACACAAATAATACATAACAAACAAACACAAAAAATAAAACATTTTTAATCTTACAGTACAGTACCTGGAAAAGTACAGTAGTACAACAGCGGGCATATAGGGGTTGGTTATCGAGTGAACAGGCAAGAAGAGTTACTGACTGGAGGAGGGAGAGGAGGTGGGAGATGGTAGAGTTGAAGGATCATCAGCAATAGGAGATGGAGGGCAAGCTGCAATTTCACTCATGCCTGACGCTGGTGGCAGAGGTTCTGGTTCCTTGCTGGATTCAATTCTATCTAACCTTTTGAAAATATGATCCAGTGGTATCTGGGTAGTAGCTCTTTTTTTCTTGTCATAGAAGACACGGTAGCACTGGATTGTATTCTGAATGGCTGCTGCAACCTTTGTGTACTGTTCTACGTCTAGGTCCTCTGCCTCTAAAACTAACAGTTAGTTCTCGTCAAACAGAACTAACTTACGTGATTAGACATGTGAACGCACATTCAAATCTTTGGAAGCTCGCAACTTGAAGGTTCGTATCTAGGGGACTTACTTACTGTAAACGGTATCCAAATTGGAAGGGAAGAGGTAAAATTGTCACTATATGCAGATAACATGATACTATACATAGAAAGCCCTAAGGACTCCACACAAAAAACTACTATATCTAATAAATGAATTCAGCAAAGTACCAGGATACAAGATTAACATTCAGAAATTGGTTGCATTTTTTTACACTAACAATGAGATAACAGAAAGGGAATGTAAAAAAAAAAAAAAAAAAACTTTTAAAATCACACCAAAAAAAATAAAATACCTAGGAATAAACCTGACCAAGGAGGTGAAAGACTTAAACTCTGAGAAGTATAAAACATTAATAAAGGAAATTAAAGATGATTCAAAGAAATGGAAAAACTTCCCATGCTCAAAAATTTATACAGAATCATAAAAGAAAATTTCCCATGCTCAAAAATTTATATGGAACCATAAAAGACCCAGAATTGCCAAAGCAATCCTGAGGAAGAAAACAAAGCAGGAGGCATAACTCTCCCAGACTTCAGACAATACTACAAAGCTACAATAATCAAAACAGTGTGGTATTCGTACAAAAACACAACATATGGAGCAATGGAACAGAAAAGAGAGTCCAGAAATAAATCCACACACCTACAGTCAATTAATCTTCAACAAAGGTGGCAAGAACATAAAATGGGAAAAAGTCTCTTCAGCAAGTGGTACTAGGAAAGTTGGACAGCTGCATGTAAACCAATGAAGTTAAAACACACCCTCATACCATGCACAAAAATAAACTCAAAATGGCTTATTAAAGGCTTAAACATAAGACATGACACCATAAAACTCCTAGAAGAGAGCATGGGCAAAACATTCTGACATAAATCGTACCAATGTTTTCTTAAGTCAGTCTCCCAAGGCAATAGAAATAAAAACAAAAACAAACAAACAGGACCTAATTAAACTTACAAGTTTTTGCACAGCAGAGGAAACCATAAAACAAACAAAACAAAAAAGACAACCTACAGAGGACTGGGAGAAAATATTTGCAAATGATGCGACTGACAAGGGCTTAACCTCCAAAATATACAAACAGCTCATACAACTCAACAACAAAAAAACAAACAACCCAATTGAAAAATGGGCAGAAGACCTTAGCAGACATTTCTCCAAAGGAGATATACAGATGGCCAGCAGGCACATGAAAAGACGCTCAACATCGCTAATTATTAGAGAAACGCAAATCAAAACTACAATGAGGTACCACCTCACACCAGTCAGAATGGCCATCGTTAAAAAGTCTACAAATAACAAATGTTGGAGAGGGTGTGGAGAAAAGGGAACTCTTCTACACTGTTGGTGGGAATGTAAGTTGGTGCAGCCACTGTGGAAAACAGTATGGAGGTTCCTCAGAAAACTAAAAACAGAATTACCATATGACCTAGCAATCGCACTCCTGGGCATACAGCCAGATAAAACTACAATTCAAAAAGATACATGCACCCCTATGTTCATAGCAGCACTATTCACAATAGCCAAGACATGGAAACAACCTCAATGTCCATCGACAGATGAATGGATAAAGTAGATGTGGTACATATATACAATGGAATACTACTACTCAGCCATAAAATAGAATGAAATAATGTCACTTGCAGCAACATGAATGCAACTAGAGATTATCATACTAAGCGAAGTCAGAAAGAGACAAATACCATATGATATCACTTATATGTGGAATCTAAAACACGGCACAACTGAACCTATCTACAAAACAGAAAGAGACTCACAGACATAGAGAACAGACTTGTGGTTGCCACGGGAGAGGGGGGAGGGAGAGGGATGAACTGATAGTTTGAGGTTAGTAGATGCAAACTATTACATGTAGAATGGATAAACAACAAGGTCCTATTGAATAGCACAGGGAACTATATCCAATCTCCTGGGATAAACCATAATGGAAAAGAATATAAAAAAAGAATGTATATGTTTGTATAACTGAGTCACTTTACTGTACAGCAGAAATTAGCACAACATTGTAAATCCACTATACTTCAACTAAAAAAAAAAGAAGTACAAGACTTGTATTCTGAAAACTACAATACACTGTTAAAAGAAATTAAAGATTTAAATAAGTGGAAAGGTACCGATGCTCACTGACTGGAAGACTTGATATTATTAAGATGGCAATACTCTCAAAATTGATTTACAGATTCAACACAATCCTCTTCAGATTCCCAGCTTTACAGAAATGGACAAGCTTATCCTAAACTCATGGAAATTCAAGGAACCCAGAACAGCCAAAACAGTACTAAGAAGAACAAAATTGGAGGACTCAACTTTCCCATTTCGAAACTTACTTCAAAGCTACAGTAATCAAGATAGCATGGAGCTAGCATAAGACTAGACATATGGATCAATGGGATAGAATTTAGGATCCAGAAATAAACCTTCACAGTAAGTCAAGTGATTTTCAACAAGGGTGGCAAGGTAACTTAATGGGAAAAGAAGAGTCTTTTCAATAAACGGTGCTAGGATACCTGGATACTCACAAGCAAAGAATGAAACTGAATCTCTACCTCACCCTATAGTCAAAAGTTAACTCAAAATGGGTCAAAGATCTAAATGTAAGAGTTAAAACTATAAAGCTATACACTTATAAACAAAACATAAATGTAAATCTTTGTGACCTTGGATTAGGCAATGGTTTCTTAGATCTATGACACCAAAATACCAAAGACCAAATATATAAATTAGATTTCATTAAAATTAAAAACTTTTGTGCTGTAAAGGGTATCATCAAGAAAGTGAAAAGGATGGGAGAAAATATTTGTAAACCATATATCTACTAGGAAATATAACAGAATATATAAATATATATATATATAGAATATATAAGATGCATCTAGAATATGACGCATCTACAACATATAAAGAACTCTTACAACTCAATATTAAAAAATAACCCAATGAACAAAAGGTATGAATAGACATTTTTCTAAAGATTAAGCTGATAAGCATGTGAAAATATGGTCAACATCATAAACCAATAGGGAAATGCAAATGAAAACTACAATGAGATACCGCTTCATATGCACTACGATATAATTTAAAATGAATTATGGGGAGAAGGGCATAATAGGGGAAGGGGGTTAAGAGGTACAAACTACTAGGTTTAAAGTAAATAAGATACAAGGATGTAATGCACAGCACAGGGAACATAGTTAATATTTTATAACTTTAAATGTAGTATAACCTATAAAAATATTGAATCATTATGTCGTACACCTGAAACTAATACTTTAAGTCAACTGTACTTCAATTAAAAAAATCACAAAATGAATCATAGATCTAAATGAAAGCCTTAAAATATAAAACTAGAAGCATAAAAGAAAATCTCTGTGACCTTGAATTAGGCAAAGATTTCTTTGATATGACACTAACAGCATAACTGATAAACTGGACTTCATCAAAATTTGTGCTCTTTGAAGAACACTATAAAGGGAATGAAAAAACAAGTGACAGGCCAGGAGAAAATATGGGCAAAGCATATATATGATAAAAGACTTGTATTCAGAATCTATTTTTAAAAGTATCAAAATGCAATAACAAAACAAACACAATCAAAAATTGGCAAAAGATTTGAAGAAACACTTCAAATAAGCACATGAAAAAAAAATACTCAACACTGTTAGCCATCAGGGAAATGCAAATTCAAACCAAAATGAGACACCACAATGGCTAATCTTAGACGGGCTAAAATTAAAAAGATTGATATGTTGGTGACAATGTGGAGGAACTAGAACTTTAATACACTGCTGGTGGTAATGTGAGATGGTTTCACAGTTTCTTAACAAGTTAAATATAAGCCTATCGCTTGATTGAGCCATTCCATTCCTAGATATTTAACCAAGAGAAATGAAAGCATATGTCCATACAAAGACTTGTACATAAATGTTCATAACAGCTTTATATGAAACAGCCAAAAACTAGAAATAACTCAAATGTCCATTAACAAGTGAATGGATAAACAAACTAATACAGCCATACAATGGAACACAGCTCATCAATAAAAAGGAATAAACTACTGATACATGTTTCAATATGGGTGAATCTCAATAATAGAAGCCCAACAAGAAAGGAGTACAATGAAAGAGTATGATTCCATTTATATAAATTCTAGAAAACGTAAGGTAATTTGTAGTGACAGAAAGCAGAGGAGTCAGTGGTTGCCTGGGATGGGGCGAGGGTAGGGAAGGTCGTACCAGGAAGGAATTATAAAAGGGCACAAAGAAACTTTTGGGAGTGATGGATTTGTCCATCATTTTGATTGTGGTGATGATTTCAGGTATATACGGTATGTTCAAATTATCAAATTTTATACTTTAAACATGTGTAGTTTATTGTAAGTCAATTATACCTCAGTGAAGCTGTTTAGTAGTGCCAAAGAGGCATTTGTAAGTAAACTCCATTTTGTTCATTAAGACAAATATGAAGATTTGTTGACTAAAAATCTGGATTTAAAAAAACAAAACAAAGCATACACCAGGCCCCGGCCCCCACAAAAGTAGTACTCAGATTACTCTGAAAGTCTTGTTACATCTTTTCTATTTGCCTTGTGCTTCTGAGAAAACAAGAGAGTATTAAAGATAGTTCATTCTACAGTAATGATCCCTAAATAATATGACCTTTAACCAGTTTCTACTCAAACATTTGATTCTATAATTTTATGAAACTACCAATAAACATTTCATGATCACTTCCAGGATGCTTACACTGCAATGTGCCAAACTAACTTCTGCAATAAGAGTAGCCTACTGCTTTCTGCAAAATACAAGCAACCCATTTGAATCTGAATTTATTTATTTTCAACGTTCTAGTCTGTATAATCTTCCTAAATTTTCTGAACAATTTCTAAAGTTTTCAAATACTAAATGTATAATTTTGAGTTCATTTTTTAAACAACAAAAAGTCACAAAAATTATTAGGAAAACAAAACCTCTGTCAGCAGACTAGACTAAAACATTATGAAGTACAAACACATGTAAGGGAGGGAATTAGAACTTTTTACTTCTTGAGCAACTGATGAGTATTACAATGATACATGGATTCTTTAAGGTCATTGAATAAATACTTTGTAAATATTTAGAAATACTGATCACCAAAAGGCAGCGTGCATTCAACAAATATTTGAGTACCTACTACTGTATGTCAGGCACTGCAATGAATGGAATATTCCCCCACCCTCACCGGCAAATTCATATGTTGAAATCCTAACCCCCAATATGGCAGTATTAGGAGTAGGGCCTTTGGGAGATAATTAGTTCATGAGGGTGGAGCCCTTCTGAATGGGATTAGTGTCCTTATGAGAGAGACCCCAGAGAATTAAGTAGCCCTCTTTCTGCCTTGTGAAGATACAAGAAGTTGGCAGTCTACAACCTGGAAGAGGATCCTCACCAGAACCCAACTATGCTGGCACCCTGATCTCAGACTTGAGAAATATATTTGTTGTTTATAAGCCACTCAGTCTATGGTACTTTGTTATAACTGCCCAAACTAAGACAGCCACTGTGTTGGGTGCCAAGAACAAGTAACATCAGATGCATCGTTTTGACAAGTGTTTCCAGGGAAAATTAAATTTATGGTACGTGGATTTCGGCAAAACAAATGAGAGTAATACCCATATCTTTATAAATAAAGCAGAAAATTGTGCCAAAGGCAGCCTGTGGCACAGTAAAAACAGAGTCAAGTGTCATAGCTACTTAATAGCTACGTAATCTTGAGCATAATACTTAACTTTTCTGGGCTTCGTCTGTAAAAAGAAATCACTTGCTTGGATGGCCAAGGTTCTTTCCCAGATGTTACAATTCTTTTGATGAATGATAAACTAAAAATACACACGCACACACACATACAAACACACATTCTTATTTTTTGGAGGACAAATCTGATTTAAATGCACATGCCCTTTAGTGCAACAATTTGCAATTCCACTTTTAAGATTCTAAACTACAGAAATATTCATACTAGTATATAAAGTCACATGCATAAGATGTTTACTAGTGTTATATGTAACAGCTAAATAAAAATAAAAGCAACTTTATCCATCAGTAGGGGAAAGGTTCAGTAAACTGCAGACATTTATACAATAGAACTATCTAAAAGGAATGAGGTAGATCCAGATGTGCTGACATAGATAATATCTATACAATGGTGTTAACAAATTACAAATAATTCTTTCAGTTTTTGTCTGTATAATAGTCTTGGGAGCCAGATAGCCTAAGTGCACATATCTGCTCGATCACTTTCTAACTCATCAACACAGACAAGTTCCTTAATCTCTATAGGTTTCAGTTTTCTCACCCATTAAGTGGGTACAGTTATAGCACCTACCTTGGAGTATTATTGTAACAATTAATTAAGTAAAACATGACAAGCATTAAGTGTTCAATAAGTTTTAGGTATTATTTCCCATTACTCAAAGTTTTGTTTTGTTGTTGTTAATGGTTAAACCTATCAAGCTTTTCCTGTATTACTTCTCAATTTTGGCCTGAGAAGCTTTTCCTGTATTCTCAATTTTGGCTTGAGAATTTTGGCTATATATTCCTCCTGGAATTCCTACTATAAAATGTATTTCCTCAAACAGATAGTCAATTCTTACCACTTATTAAACAATCCATGCTCTTGACACTAAGCTGAAATGCCACTTTAATCATAGGCAAAATTCCTATATATATGGAAGTCTATTTCTGGCCTCTAAATCTGGGGTTAGCAAACATTTTAGGTAAAGGGTCAAGTAGCAAATATCACAACCAATTAACTCTGCCTTGTAGCACAAAATGCGTAAATGAATGGCACAGGTGTGTTCCAATGGACACTGAAATTTGAACTTCATATAATTTTCATGTTACAAACTATTATTCTTTTTTTCCCAAGCACTTAAAAATATAAAAGCCACTCTCAGGTCACAGATCATACTAAAACAAGTGGTCACCCAGATTTGGCAATCCATGCTCTAAACCCTTACAATTTTTACACTCCTAAAAATTTTTTATATTTATAAAATTCCACAAAATAAATACACGTGATAAAAAGGTTAAACACGATATAAGGGCATAGAGTGACACCTCTCCCTTCTATCCCAGAGGCCCAGTTCCCCTCTCCAGTTTTTCTGTATCCTTTTATTTATTTATTTTATTATTATTATTATTATTTGGCTGTGTTGGATCTTCGTTGCTGTGGCGGGCTTTCTCTAGTTGCGGTGAGTGGGGGCTACTCTTTGTTGCGGTGCACAGGCTTCTCATTGCGGTGGCTTCTCTTGTTGCGGAGCACAGGCTCTAGGCACACGGGCTTCAGTAGTTTTGGCATGTGGGCTCATTAGTTGTGGCTCCCGGGCTCTAGAGCTTAGGCTCAGTAGTTGTGGCGCATGGGCTTAGTTGCTCCACGGCATGTGGGATCTTCCTGGACCAGGGATTGAAGTCACATCTCCTGCATTGGCAGGCGGATTCTTAACCACTGCGCCACCAGGGAAGTCCCTTGTGTATCCTTTTAAATCTACTGACACTATTAACATCTCAGCAGACATAGTCTTATATGTATACACATGACTTTCCACATGTTAATTCATCTATAGAATAAATCCCTGTAAATGGAACTGCTGGGACAAATTTCCTTAAAGCATTCATTCCAATATGTAACTGGTCAGTATCTATAGCATAGATACTCAGGATAAGCCTTCCAACATGCCTTTATCTATTTATTACCCACCTTCCCAATCAACTTTAAAATCACGTTAAATATTTCTTCCAGATTACAGACTTGAAAACTATACCTACTCTGGTTTATGAATCCTTCCTTTGCATTGCATTACGTTTCTTAGCTATAGTTATCAATGCCTTGGAATAAAGAAATTTTACTGTTTTCTTTGATCACTGTTTCTTGAATTCCACATCCACATCTATTTTTCTTGGATTAATTTTTCATTTGATATAGTACATCCTGAGGTATTCCTAGTGGTTCTGGGTGAAAATGACTTAATTTTGCCCCCACTTTGAATGACAGTTCGGTTAGGGATAAGATTTTGAATTCGAAATATGTCCAATGGAAAAAAAAATGTACAGCGAGCACTTTTAAAACTCTGCTCCACTGTCATCCAGCATTCCATGTCTCAGATTAGAAGTCTAATCAGGCTGCCCAAGATTCTGCCTGGATACTCCTACCTTCATGATCTGTTATCTCTGTGGTTATTTCTCCTCTTCTAATTTCTATTCCCTCCTGGAATTCCTATTAGATGTACACTGGCCTTCTCCTGGATCCATTTTCCACGTTAGCTGTTTTTCCCTACTTTCTATGTTTTAATATTCAAGAACTGATTGCGTGTTTTCAGGGCAGCCTGTATATGTTCAGTAGGCATGATACCCTCCGAAATCTAAGCATATTAACATTTATCTTAAAGTTTTTTTCTTTTTCTTACATGAACTACATTGCTTCAGGTCCAGTCCTTGTATCTGTTCAGTCTGGGCCATCTCTTACATGCTACTGATTTCCCACAAATGTTTAGTGATTTTTGTTGTCTGTTCCCATTATAAATCTATCAGTATCTCAGTACAGGTGGAAATCACTGTACTCCTATAGTAAATTCACATTTGTAACTAACCTTATAATTCAATTTTACATTTATCCTAGGACTTTGTGCAGTATGACAACAACAATGTAAGTTTTTTGACTTGCAATCCTATGATTTTTCAATCTGTTTTTAGGCACATCCTTTTGGTGTTTCATTTCCCCTAGCAACCACTAACTTGAGTAACACAGTTCTTATCTAAGTGTTATACAGCAAGCTTCAGGGACAGAACATCACCAGCTCTAACTAACAGACTTGTCTAACAGACAGTTTAAACAAATGATGACAGTCTGGTAGAAGACTGTCATAGGTGTGCAATCCAAGGAGTAAATAATAATAATATGGTAATGAATCACTTAAGTCTTGAAAACATAATAGTTATGCTTTTTACTAATCTTTAATGTTATAGAAGTTAAAATAACAAATTGTATTTTTTAAAAAGGAAGACTCCATGATGGTTAAAACGTAATTTTCCACCTACCTTATGATTTAGCCATTCCACAGATGACAGAAATGCACAGATGTTCACCAAGACATTTGTAAGAATGTTCATAGCATTCTTCAAAATACATAATATACAAAAACTGGAAACATAAATATCCACCAACAGAGGAGTGCCATATAATGATGCAATGGATTACCACACAGCAATAAAAAAGAACTACTGATACATGAAACATTATGGAAGAATCTCATAATCAATATGCTGAGTATAGTGTAGGATTCCATTAATATCAAGCCCCAAATAGACAAAACTAATAGATGATGACAGAATACTGATGGGGGGTGGGCAGGGGTATAACTGACTTGGAAGAAGCAGGGGGAAACTCCTGGAATGATGGAAATGCTCTACAGGTATAATATGAAAGCTGGTGGTTGCACAATAAAGACAAAAATTCACTGAGGTGCACAACTAAGATTTATGCGCTTGATGACTTCATAGATATTTTATATCTCAATCAAAAAGTTAAGAAAGAAAAAAATGTAATTTCCAAACTGAGAGAACTAAAACTGTGTTTACTTATGTCAAAATTCTCTGAGCCATAAATAGTGGATATCCAAATCCTTTTTACATTAAGTAATAAGACAACTTTAGACAAATGATATCAGAATAATAATACAAAATGAACGTTAACATCCTCAGTCATAAAATACTACTTGGATTCCTACTTCCACGTTCGAAGTCCTGTTTTAATACATTAACTCCAGCAAAAATCAAGGCCCAGCTCCTGAGAACCTTCAATGATAGTTAAATGTCCAGACATCGCATATAAATCTCAAAAGTAGTCTGACGGATAAAAGCTTCAGGTTTATAATCAAATTTTCATTCTGCCAATAACATCATAAATAAAAGCTTCACTATGGCGTTTACAAATTATTCCTCGGCAAGTTGCTCAGGAATAGTGTAATTTTCAAGAAGTCTAAAAATGCAAGAGGCTTCCCGTCCCGTGGTCTCCTCGGCGCCACTAATTCCTACACAAATATGCATCTTTTAAAGGTGCCTAGCGTCTGGCAGGCATAGAAAAGCTGCCGTCAGAGAATACTAATTTAACGCAATAAAGCGGTAACAGCTGACTGCAAAGTTTACCCACTGAGGGGAGCAGAGATGGCGGTGAGTTGGTTTAAAAAAAAAAAAAAGTGATAAAAATAAAACACACGCAAACCAACGGTCTCCGGCAGCACAGTTCTGAAAAGCCAAGTCAAACGGCTCCGAAAAACCGCGGCTTTTCCTGACACCGGAGCAGACTCCGGAGGGCTTGCGGCGAACCCACGGGGACACGGCCCCCAGGAGAGCTCGTCCGTGAGGTGACCCGACAGCGACGGGAACCCACAGTCCGGGGCCCGCGCCCCAGAGCCCGCACGGGCGGGGCCCTAGCCCTGGGAGCCGCGGGCAGGCGAGGCCGGATGGCCCGGGTACTCACCGACTTCACCCGCCTGCGCACGGCGGCCGCCGCCCCGCCGCCACCTCCCCAGCCTCGGGCACACCTGGGCGGCGCCCGACTCGCTGGAGACGCCACCAACACCCCGCCCACCCTCCGGGCGCGCCGCCGCGCCGACAACCTCCACTTCCGGCGCGCGTGAGGAAA
>NW_021703781.1:9802483-9853980 GCF_005190385.1 Monodon monoceros | reverse complement strand
CGCCCCGGCCCCGCCCACGCCCGCCCCGCGCTCAGTGTTTGGCATAGAAAAGCTCAGTAATTGGCGTCCGGTACTGATTAACCCTGTATCTGTTACAAATGTGTCTGTGTGTGTGTGCGCGCGCGGGCGCGCGTGTAGCCCAAAAAACGATTTGTGGCGGCTAGGAGAGTGCGGGAGGAAGGAAACCGCTCTTGCCCGAGCGAGCGTCTGCAGGGATGGGAGTACCAGCTCCGGCCGGACGGCTGGCTTTGCAGGAGGGAGGGACTCAGCGGGGGATGGCAGCGCTTTTCTGCCCGGGAGCCTTTGCCCTGGGAGCTGGAGGGGTCGATGAGTGCCTGCGTGGGCACTGAGCTAAGGACTGACAGGTCGCCTGAAGTGTCCGAGCATCCTCAGGAGGGCTGGGCTGCGCGTGAGGCCCCAGCGAGGAAGCCCTGGGCTGCCAGTCAGATTCTTTGGATCTGAATTTCCGTATATGTGAAAGGAGGGGGTTGAGGTAGACTTTCTGGAAAATGGCTTCGAGGTCTCACATTGTATGACTTTAGTGGGTGGCCCTGACATCCCCTACACTCAGATGCTTATTTCAGGGACATCCCCAAGGCACTCTGTCCGGCCCTGAGCTGAGCAGGTGAGGGGATACCGGGCAGCACCAGCCCCTGCCTGTGTCTGGGCAGGACATGGCTGTGCTAAGACGGGATCTGCCTCCCATCTGGGCTCTGCTCTCCTTAGCGGGTTACCTTGGCAGGCTATGTGGGCTTAGCCTCTCTAAGCCTCAGTTTCCTCAGCTGTGTTATGGGGACAATAATAGTACGTGCTTCCTAAGACTGTTGTGAGGATTAAACACAATTTTGCATTCGAAGTGGTTGGCACTGTGCTTGGCAGGTAGGTGGCAGGCAGTCAGAGCTCATTGTTATCATTAAGTGCATTAGTTAGAGCAGAAGTCTGGGGCGACTGTGGTGGTACATCCTTTAGGAGTGGCAGCATTCCAGGGGCATCTGTTCCTAATCACAGCTGTCTTCATTGGATGATGGTTGTTGGGATGTCTTTAACTCGGATGGTCTCCTTGGATATGTCCTGTGGGGAATTCCATGGGTAGGAGAGTCTGGACAGCCTATTTCTAAGTCAGGCTTGCTGAGTGTCCAGTCTCTACCCAACTTCAGGATGTCACTCCTCTCTCATGTCACTTCTGAGCAAATGAAAACATTTATGGTTCTAACACCCCTTCCTCCTCAACCTGGACCAAGAGTAAAGAATTCATCTAGTCATAGACTCCATGGGTCTGTAAGCTCCTGAAAGTAAGGACCATGTCTTTTTCATCTCCCAGTACTTTGCACATATTAAGTGTTCAACAAATATGAATTGAATTGGTTAAAATAAGAGCATGCAACAATCCCTCTCTTGTTCAGAATCTCTACCACTTGACCAGCTCCTCGAGCAGACGGCATGCCTGATTACATTTTCTGCCTGCCGTAATTAAGGTTTTGGTCTGGTTGGCTGGTTATGTTCTAGTGTGAGTTTCCTGACATCCCTGTGGAGTAGGTTATGGTCCTTAGTTTACAACAGAGAAAACAGAAACTCAGAGAGGAAACTGCATAAGCTCTCCCAGGACAGGACCTGGCATGAACTCATAGCATAGGGTCATTTCTTTAAAACTGTTCTTTGAATCCTCCATTAGAATTGTTTTTAAAATAACTGAGGTTCTGCCATCAATGGATTTAAATTGTAAGCTTATTATTAACTGCCAAATCAAATACTAAATGTATGTAATTTGAATTTGCAGAGAAGATAATGCTTAATTCAAATTCTATGGCAGATAATGGATAATATACTGGGGCTTATAAAATATGTAGCTCACTTGGGAAAAATACTAAAGCACAACTGTGGTATGATTAGTATCAGAAGACTGTAGTTTTAAAAAAAAGATTTCCCATCAATCTCTAATCTGAGGCTTTTTTTTTTTTTTTAACTATGAGGCTTTCCCATTCCCCTAGCCTGCCTTTGAGTCTCTGCCAAAAGTAAGTGACGGGTCTGATGCCCTGGCTACCACAAGCTCTGAATAAATAGCCTTTGCCTGTTTCATTTGGGCAATCTTCATTTGCTTCCAGGTTTCCTGGTAGCCCCGCCAAGATATGGTCTGCATCATGGTCTGCTTGTTACCTCAGACTACAGCCTTCAATCAGGTGTGGCACCCACAGTGGCCTACTTGTGCCTTGCAGTTCTTGGTTTTGGGTCTTACCTCTGCTCTCTTTGTGTTGAGTGCCTTGGCTATCTATTCTCAGTTTGGTACTCAGCTTTTGTTATTGGTTCACATTTGTTTGGCATCTTTGATATAATCAGTTCATTCTTTTGCATCCTTTTTGCTGTCTTTTGTGTTACTGTTTTGTGTTGTACTGTCTAAAAGTGTTGTTTGTCATAAGAAGGAGAATCATGGTGTAGAACACATGCATAGCAGGCCCTACAACCTGTTGCTCCAGCCAGCCTCACTGACCTGTGAGTTTGGGGTTCTCACCGGACTGGCATCCACTAGGACCAACGTTATTGCAGTTGCCAGTAAAACTGGATGGGGTTCTTCGATCTCGATTTTGTGTCCGGAGAGACATGAGGTGCACAAGCATTACATTCCTACCCACCGTTGCCAGCTTTCATGGTGTTGCCTAAGTCTAAATTCTCTCCTCCTCCAGGAAAACTCCTGCTTCTTCTATGTGGTCTCTTTGCAATTCTAGTTCTTGGGTCTATCTCTTTAAATGGCAAAACTTCACCAAGGATGCTTTGGGCCTTCAGTGGCCACTCTGAACATTCTATGTGAACAAGTTTGTTCATTTGAGAGATGCAGTAGAGAAGAAAGGGAACAGGATTTCTCAGGCCCAGTGGTAGCATTTTTTGATTGGTACTCAGAGGTCACCAAATAGAATCCTGATTCAAAAACTGTTTCCCTAAACGATTCTTTGGCCAAAGCTAATGAGAAATTTGACAAATTTAAGCAACAACTAGACTTATTTTCCTAGAAAAACCTTCCTTTGCTTGTCCCTCAGTTGCCTTCCTGGATACACCCTCCCTCCTTCCCCCCATCCTTCTGACCTATTACCAGCCTCCATCCACTCCTTCTTCTTTCCCTTGTCCAGACCCCTTCCCTCTCCCCAACAACTCTCCTAAGACCCCCCAATTCCGTTTGCCTCTGAAGGTCCATTCCTCTCATGAACTAGGTATGAAGCCAGCAACTGTAGAATTTAAACTTTGGATCCAAGCTGAATTAAGAGCTATAATTAAGGACTTTCTCAAACCCAGACAAGACCAGCAACTACTCATAGAATAATTTAGAATATTTGGGGAAGTATGTGATCCAAGGTTACCTGACCTCTATCAACTTGCACACGTGTTGCTCAGAAACTCAGGTGTTAAATCCTGAATGGAAAAGCTGAGTGGACTCACCTGGAAAGGAGTCTACAGGATCCTTCCTTCCATAATAAACCTGAGAATCCACAAAAAGACTCAAAAGGTAGGGTGAAGTCTCCTAAAATCCCTACCTAAAACATTTCCAATAAAACCAGACTGAGCCATAATTCCATCATGCAAACAGAAAAGATGAATCTATAGGAGATCTTCGGGATAGGCTAGAAAATACATCGTAGCAACATTTGGGAGTTTAAAAAGTTGCCCTTTCATCATTCATTCTGTTAATGTAGTTAAACCTGAAATTGGAGACCCAGTTCAAAAACAGAAATTAAAATGGGAAATAGCCTCTTGACCTGAACAACAATACCCAGCAAATATTTCAAAAGGACTTTAGAACAAAAACAAGACAGGACCCCAGATAAACTTGTGGCCCTGCAGATCAGTCAGGTAGCTTACTCCTCAACCAACCACCTATGGACAAGGACTCTTGCAGATATCATAAACAGAAGAGACACTGGGAAGAAGATTGTCTCATCTTATGAGAGAAACACCAAGACCAAGAAAAATCCCTCAATTCAGGTTAACAACCGTGCTCCAAGGAAGGGAAAGCACACAATACCTGCCGTACCCCTAAACACTCAGGTGAATTAACTATAAATATAGAAAGTGTATTGGCTTCCCAGGGCTGTTGTAACAAATTACCACAAGCTGGGTGGAATGAAACTACAGAAATGTATTCTCTCACAATTCTGGAAGCTAGAAGTCCAAAATCAAGGTGTCGGCAGGGCCATGCTCCCTCCAGAGTCTCCAGGGGGGGATCCTTCCTTGCCTCTTCTAGCTTCTCGTGGTTGCCAGCAACCCTTGGCTTGTAGCTGCATCACTCCAATATCTGCCTCCATCTTCACATGGTATTCTCCCCGTGTCTTCTCTGTGTCCCAATTATCCTCCAATCATTGAATTAGGGCCCACTCTAATCCAGTATGCCCGCATCTCAATTTGCATCTACAAAGGCCCTATTTTCAAATAAGGTCAAATTTACAGTTTCTGGAGGTGAGGACATATCTTGTGGGGAACACAGTGCCACTATAGATGGTAACCTCATCAGTTTCAGGTAGCTACTGGTGCTAATATTTCTACATTAAACCTTGCCACCTTTGCTCAAACTTTGCCTGGCAGTAAACAAACATACGTCATAGGTGGTAAGCGTTTCAGATAATCCACAGCTGTTCTCTATCTCCCGGCCCTTAACTGTAAGCCTTGAGCCCTTGATTGCAAACATTCCTTGCTGCTCTGTGATACCACCTCTGCAAATTTAATAGGGAGAGACTTACTTTGCAATATTAAATATACATCAGAGTATCTGGGACTATTTGTGAGATTCCAGAGGACTCCTCTACTCATAAGCAAGTTGATTCTGTTCTGGATATAACTTTGCCTTCTCTCTTATATTTAATGCATACCCCAGACAAGTATTGAAACCGAACCTGACACTCTATGGGCTCAAATTTCCACTGATACGGAAAAATAATTGGAGCAGAACCTACTAAAGTTCATATAGATCTTACCAAACCATTACCTAAGCTTCCCCAATATCCCTTGAAGCCATAAGCATAGTAAGGGATCAAACAGATAGTTGAAAGCCTTAGCTCCAAAGGTCTTCTCAAACCCCACCCTTTTAATATGCCCATCCTGGCAGTAAAGAAACCCGTGGTCAGGTTTAAGACCGCAGGGCCGTCAACGAAATTGTTATTCCTCATTTCCTAATTCAAATACCATCCTGCAGGCCACTTGCTGTAGTGAATCTTAGCTCAGCTTTTTCAGTGTGCTTCTAGAACAAGACAATCAATAGTTTTCTTTGTGTGTGTATAGTAAAATACACATAAGATTTACAATTTTATCCATTTTTAAGTATACAGTTCAGTGGCATTAAGTACATTCCCATCGTTATGCAACCATCACCACTATCTCTAGAACTTTCTCATCACCCCAAACTGAAACTCTGTACCAATTAAACATTAAATTCCCACTTTCCCTTCCCCCAGCACCTGGCAACGACCATTTGACTTTCTGTCTCTATGAATTTGACTTTTCTAAGTACTTCATATAAGTGGAATATCTAGGGCTTGTCTCTTTGTGTGTCTTATTTCACTTAGCACGATGTTTTCAAGCTTCATCCATGTCGTAGCACATGTCAGAATTTCATTCCTTTTTAAGGCTGAATAATGACAGTCAATACCCTCTTGCCTTCACCTGGGGAGGGAATATGTTACAGCAGTGAAACTTTAGGGCGTCAATCCTTGGGTTCACCTTTCACAACTAGGAAGCAATCTGGAATTCCACACAATTGGAGGGCTATTCCAATAGGGGACCTCAAACTGAGGATTCTGAGACCCTCTAAAAGCAGCTGATCTTCAGAAACAGACAGTTGACTCAAGACTTTTAGAACAACAGATGACCTAGGACAGTGGACAACTTCTGCCCAAGATGTCGGGTCAAGACCCTAACTCTTGTTTTTTTTTATTTGCTTGCTTATTCTTCTTGTCATTTTCTATAGATCCCTGGTTGTCATTCATCAATAATGGACCTTTTCCTCTCTTGTTTTTTCTCTTTATTACAATGGTTAGGTCAGAGCATACTAATTCTAAATGCCATTGTTAGATTATCCCAAGCAGTAGCCAGTGCCCTAGATCTTAAACTGACTGCTGAATCTACTCTCCACCCCCAGAACCCCATGATGAAAACCACAAGGAAGTTATCATCTCATCAAGGGAGGCAATAAGGAACTACAGCTGTTGGCAGCTCCATTTGCAGCAACATGGAAAACAACCTTAAACAAGTTAACCTGTGACTTTTCTGCTTTCCCAGAAAAAGAACCAATTATTACAATCTATTGACCAGACCTTAGGTAATTCCAAATTCGAATTCAATAACTTCCATAGGGTGATGAGTCAAATGTTTGCCACCTGTAAGGGACCAAAAGAGATCTAAACATGTAACACAACTCATGTAAGCCCTGGTTCCAGCCTTCTGTCACGAACAACTTCTTTCCTAGATCTCCACGTGTCCCTACCAGATATTACATCTTTTGTGGTCAGGATGCCTGGTCCTGTTTGCTTCAGACTAACATCTCATGCACGTTAGGAATAATATTCCAAGACTTGTCTGTACAAGTCTTGTCTGTATAAGTCTGTAAATTACCAAGGCTGAAAAATCCGAGCTCCAAAACAGTCACCTTGATTATTTAGCACTCTACCTGGGGGAATTACTTACTATTTATGTGAACAATTAGAGCAGTGTTCCCATCGGTAAGGAATCATGCATATAGGATTGTAATAAACTTATCACTAACTCTGGCAGAAGTCATTAGCAGTACCACCTCTTCCCTAGATGGAACACAGATCAGTCCCATCTTGTTGGTACAAGTAGGGATGGACAGGTGCGTTGCTCTAGATTTCTTGTTGGTTAGTCATGATCTGTACCATTCCTAATACCACACTTGGATCAATGAAACAGGGAAGCTGGGACAGACTATACAATGCCTTAAGGCAAAGCTACTGGGCTCTCTAAATTTGATCCTCATGGTCTATATGGGATTTATTCTTGGCTTGGACTGGGGTTCTTGGTTCAAAGCATCTTACAGGGGCTATTAACTGTTCTTGTTTTTGTCCTAGTGGTCATGATGCTGATCCACTGCATTCTATCCAGGTCTCAAATGCTTCTGCACAGCCACTTTCTCATCAGATGATCACCATGATGATACGACAACAGAAAGGTCAAGAATACCTCACAGTACAGTTAACCACGGAGATGACTGAACAATCAGTTTCTAAGTGGTGAAGATCTGGACTTCTAAACTTACCTGAATTCGTCAACCTACAAGCAAGAAAATTACCGAAAAGGGGGAACTGAGAGACAACACGTGAACAGACAGTGGCCAGACCACATATAACCGAAGATCTCTGACCCACGAACTCTGACCCACTCCCTCTGCAGTAACTAGCCCAGAACGGTCAGAGTTTAGTCAATGACTGCCAGAGTCCCCATTTTATTGGCCCCAATTTCCAACTTGAAACCGAGAGAAAACCAAATATATTCTCCAAGTGATCACAAGACGCTCTGTTCTTGGTTAGCTGCCTCCAGCCTCCCCATGTAAACAGCCTCCAATCACAGCACACCGGAAGCCTCCCCACTATTTTTTTTTCCTGTAAAGCCTTCCCACCCCTCTGCCTGCCTCTGAGTCTCTGCCAAAAGCAAGTGATGGTGGCCTCTTCCCTTGCTGTAGTTAAGTTCAAAATAAATAGCCCCTGCTCCTTCTCCTTTAGGTGGTCTTACTTATTTCTGCAAAGCTAAAGATTATTAGGTAATTTACCTCTCTTAAAAAATACAACTTTTGGGGACTTCCCCAGCAGTCCAGTGCTTAGGACTCCGAGCTTCCACTGCAGGGGGCACGGGTTCGATCCCTGGTTGGGGAACCAACATCCCACAAGCTGCAGCGGTGCAGCCAAACAAAAGAATTTTCTGCCACAACACTTCTTTTAACTTCTTTCAGTGACTATCCTGTGAGGCACCGGACTCCTTCCCGCTTCTGGGTCCTTCCGGTCCTTAAAAATTGTTTCCTATTATCTTACCTTTCTTTCTATATATTCATGAAGTCCCTCAACCCCTTTACCCTGGAGTTTTGAGCAATCCAAGAGCTATGGCCTCTCAAGCCCTGTGGCCACAAAGCCTCAAGGAAGATTGTCAAGCTCTTTAAAACTCCCAGAAAAAAGGTAGAAAATATGGAGCAAGGCACATGCTCTGGTTGAGAGGAAACTCCGAGGACAGAGGCTGTGACACAGGCATGCGTGGGCTACCTGCAGTCCTCCGAACAAAGTCCCCTGCCTCAGGTAGCAAAAGGCAGCCTTACGTTCCTCCTTCTTCCCAACCCACAGCAATGACGTTCCTCTGTGGGGAAATGACAAGTGCACAAAAGGACTGGACTACAGGTGAGAAACAAGTGCAGCCAAAGAGTACCGTTGACAAAACTGACATCAATAAATAGGGACACGAAAAATGAACTTTGAACTTTTATTCAAGAAACTGACAGTCTGCGTGGTAAATACAGTCTGTGTATGAAATATCAAAATGGTTTCTTCCTTGAAAAATGATTTTTTCCCCCTTAGTTTTAGAATGTACTTTCCTTACCTTGCCTGCCCACGCCAATTTTGAACTTGGATTGCTCAATGTCATCTGAGAGGATGCAGGATTATGGTCTCTCCTGATGTGGAACCCAAGTCCTGAAGTCACAGTGATTGGCGTGGTCTCTGGTCATGGCTCCCTCCACACTGCCTAGCCCAGTTCCCCGTGACACTGATGTCCCTGAAGCTGCCACAGCAAGACGGCCTCCCTGTCACAGCTCCCCTGAGAGATCTCCGTTGGCCAGGCCCTGTGGTTTAGCACATACCAGAAACATCTGCAAAAATATCTTGCCATTTGACACAGCAATAAAAGCCTGAGTTGCACAGATTAACCGGGATTTCTTTCAAGTGTTCATACACGCGCCTCTTTAACTCTGGGTGTGAAGCTTATTCTCCCAGCTGTCACCCAGCCACCCATCCAGCCTCAGCTGCAGGCACAGCAATGCGCCCCACATTGAAAAACTCTCTACATACAGGTTCTGGTTTCTCATGATCTCAGCCAAGAATTGTTCACGTGAATCCCAGTTCCCTAAAGAGGTGGGAGACTCTACAAAGTTCTTTTTTCTTTTTTTGGCCGCGTGGCGTGGTGTGTTGGATCTTAATTCCCCAACCAGGGATCAAACCCACGCCCCTTGCAGTGGAAGCTCAACGTTCTAACCACTGGACAGCCAGGAAAGTCCCTACAATGTTCGGAATGAGGCTACCAAGGTTGCTGCCGTGGAGAAGGGGCAGGGCGGGGCAGGCAGCCTCAGTGGAGGGTGTTTTCTGGATGTACAGGCCCACCCAGAGGGTAAACACCACGTGCAAGTTCACGCTAAAGGGAAGGTGTGCCCTAACTGCTGCATGTGCCCTTGGGGCCCACTCTTACTACATCTTTTCCAGGGCCACGGAGATAAGGATTTCTTAGGCACTTTCTAGAACCACCCTAAATACCACCATCCAAATATCCTACATGTTAACGTGCTCGAAGGAGGAGAGGAAACCATTTGCTCCTCTGCCTGGGAAAATGCTCTATTTATAGTGGGGGAAATTATGCTTTCCCTCTGAATTTTCGCTTGTGCGTTAAGTATTTGTCCAAGACCTGTTCTCAGACATTATATTCAAACTACATTTCCACCCAAATAAGCTGG
This sequence comes from Monodon monoceros, assembly GCF_005190385.1. NCBI lineage: Eukaryota > Metazoa > Chordata > Mammalia > Artiodactyla > Monodontidae > Monodon > Monodon monoceros. The sequence continues at coordinate 9,844,283 of NW_021703781.1, read as the reverse complement.
CCTCATGCCATCCTTTGTGGAGGTTGGTGGAGAATGTGCTTTTTCAGAAAAATAAACCACACACACACACACACACACACTCCCCTAATGGAAGTTCTCTGCTCTTGAAAAAGGGGTTTTTAGTATTTTAGTATAAACTTTTTTCAGCATGGTTTCTAAACATTCAGAGGCAAAGGCTGTAGCAAATAACTGACCCTAGAAATTACGTTTATTTCCTGTCCCTGTGGTCCAGATTGAAGGAGGAAACTGAGAACAGATGCAGGTGCTGAGGGCAGGAGCTGTGGCACTGTGGGCCTGGGGCAGCCCCTGGGTGATGTGGACACGTGACTGTGTGTGCACATGTGCACCCAGGACGGGACACAGGCCCTCAGCATCCAATGCACAAGGCAACCACAAATCAGATTTATGCTGGTAACAACTCATGTTTCCCTATTGACCTACCTGCTCCTTGCCAGGTTTTTGAGGAGGAGCTCATACCATTCCTACACAGCCCGACAGGAAGACATAAACAGAAGCATTTAGTATTTTAAGTTTCATAGTGGTTCGGGTCAAAATTTTTCCTCTAATGGACCTTCAGTCATGTCTATGCATTTTACATTCTCTCCCACAACTGTCCAACTCCAGCTTCAAGAAATAAGCAGTCAGCAAATTGCTAGAGAATACCTGAACTTGACACTGGCTGCTGCTCTATTTTAGGGAAGGAAACCTAAAGGAAGGAATTCCTTGAATGGCAGGATGAGCTGAGTTTTAACAATGACTATAAATGTTGCTGTTCGTGTACATATTATGCAAGACAAGTCAACAGTATCACCAAGAGTCTCCTAATCCTTCAATCGGTATCACTTCCCCGGTGGTCACCACAACAGATTCCCTTGTGACACCTTACTCCTTACACTGAAACTTCAAAATCAGAAACCTGATGTTTCCAACCAGGAAGTGAAAAAGAGAAAAGAAGTTTACACATTTTAAGATACACGATTTTATTTACATAACTGAGATTATTTTCTTAGTCACCTTGATTACAAAAGCAAATTAATATGGTATGGTTTAATAACCTTTCATAAATAGATTTAACAAATTTTAATAATGGACAGATTGCTACTTAATACTCAGTAATGCTTAATAGTTAGTCATCTCTGCGTATATGCATATGAAAACTCTGATAGGGCTAATAAGTATGCGTACCTTTATAACTTAGGAATAGACAATTAGATTATGAGTCAAGGGTTAATTCCCCATCACTGGGTCAGCCAGTTAGACCTGGAGTTCTCACCCTGCCGAGGACAACCTGCTGCACCCACTCACACTGAGTAGGCATTCTTAATAACTTGAGAAAGTTTATCCCCACTTCTGCATTTAACAAGATTATCATTAAGCACAGCTGAAACCCCAAAGTTTACCACAACTAGATATTTGTAAAAGAACGTATCACACAGCGTGTCTGAACAATGGCCCGAACTAAAGCCGCAATGCATCTGCAGTAAGTGTTTCTCCAGCGCTCTTCCTGGGTGTGTGCACACACATGGGCATGCGCGCACGTGCACGCACACACACACACACACACACACACACACACACACACACGGCTCCTCCACATACTCATCCAAGCCTTCCCGGCCACAAAAATGCCATAATTTTACTGCTTTTGTGAAATGGTTATAAAATCCAGTATTTTAATGAGACGACATTAAGTCCTTTCACAGTGGTTTAAGTATGAAGCCCAGGCAGTGTTCTGGTAACTGACCCTCTCCTTCAAAGTGACAGCGCTGGGACAGAAAGAAGAGCTGCCGGGACTTCCTGAAAGCCACCCCGGCAGGATGGGAGGAGTGCTGAGTGTCTGTGACCACAAACAAGCAGTGAAGAATGACAAGAAGCTTACGAGTCATGGTCAGAACCTAAAAAACAAAAATGTCTTACCATAGCAGCATTATGTTACAAACACAGGAAGAGTGGATACACGTACCTTTTCACACAAGCTCTGTAAGAGCCAAAACACTGCCTTTTCCATCAGAATCGTAATTAGAGGTGTCACTGTCGATGCTACTTCTAAACTAACTAGCTGAACTGTCCCTTTGAAACTGGGCACAAGTTCCACCCCACTAATGTGTGAGATGAGCCTCCGCCACTTTTCAGCGCTGGATGGGGGGACGCTGAAGGCTGTGGGGTGCAGGGATTCACCGCAAGTCTCTGCGGTCAGCAGTCCTTGGACACGAGGCCACTCCACTCAACGGCCCCACTCCTCCACACACTTCTCGTCAGGGGGTTAGTGATTACTCAGCGATGGGAACAACTGTGTCCTGGGAGCCCTCTCCCCTCACACCACCTACCTACACAGCAAATGCGGCATCATGTCTCTCCACTGTGCTAAATCTAACAATCGTTTTAATCATGATAAAAATCAAATATCTCCCTAAGAAAAGGTTCCATGATTTAAAAAAAAAAAAACATTCTCAGGATCTCGAAGGCTGAGCCGAGGCCTGTCCCGAGGTCCCCTCTCCCTCTCCAGCCCTGGCTGGGCTTTGACAACCCTATGAGGCCTGGCCGGGCTCTCATTCTGAACAAGGACAGGTCGTCTGGGCCAGTTTTTTTTTTCCTGCTGCCTTTTTGGTGTGTGTGCTTCATGTTTAAATCGTGTGGCCTCGTTTGGCGGCAACCGGAAAAATCAAACAGTTCGGAGAGTGCGTGAGGGACCCACACGTGTGAGCACGGAGTATGTGGTGCTCACTGCTGAACCCAGACCAGCGCTGGGTGCTGCCATGGACTGAAGAGGAAGGGACACCTACGTGCTGGACTCAGAACACTGGTCCAGAGCGCTACGTCTGCTGGGAGGGAAAATCACCAGCCAGTGTGAAATGTGCAAGGAGGGGCCAGCAGACTTTCTGTTCTCGGTATGTTTCTTCCCCTGTGAGTCCATTACCTTTCACAAAGAACTGTTAACTATCAAACGTGTCCATTAATTGTGCCGCGGAGGGTGAAACCATCCAGTTAGCATATACACTATCATTTGCATATCTTGGACACCCAGTGTTGGTGCCATCGGCTCTCGTGAGTGGTACAGGACTCTCTTCAGGCCAGTTCGGGTCTGACATGCCTAAAAATGAAAACAGATCATTTGTTCTGCACTGAAGAACCCAAACTCCATGTGCAGACAGTAAGGCCTTGGCAAAACTCCCTTTGAGTTTCAAACCAAACTTCTGGTTTCTGGGCCAACTGCCTGCAGAGTTTCGTGCTCCAGGTTTCCAAAACATGGGTAACATTTGGGCGGAAACATCACGTGCTCTCTGGTAACTGCAGCTTACCAGAAACTACCAATTTGGACTTTTATAAGCTTCCGACTCTCAAATCTGATAAATATTTGTTGACCTGTTTAACTCTTTTTCTAAGGCAGCATAAGGCATCAGCACCTTGCTGTACTACGTGGCTTACTGCAGCAGGAAACTTTCTATGAAAAGTTCTCTAACGTAAAGGAGCCTACTTGTCTTCCATCCCATCCTACCACGGAGGAGAATCTTCCAAACCAAGGGTGCACGCAGGCGAGCCCCACAGCGTCGACGGGACAAATGGCAAGTAGCACTAGCCAGTAAGGAATCAGTGACCCAGGAGGCATGCAAAAGGAACAATCTCAGCAGAAAAATGCCTGCAACTCCCAAGATTTCAAAACAATCCATGATGAAGTTAGGAAACAGGAAAAAATTTCAAGTACTGAATCGAAGACAAAAGAAGGAGTTTTGGCAAGAACCATATTTACTGTCCATTGCAAGACCACAGCACCACAGACTACGTTCTTTCAAAAAGCATTTTGCTCCAGCTTTTTGCGCTGACTTCATAAGTGACAACCGTCATGACAGTTTGTAACGCAAAGGATGTGAAAACAGCAGTCTGTGTGTGTCCCCCCATTCCCCTCCCCCCGCCATGGTGGTCCCCAGCACCAGGTGGCCTCCAAGAGCTGCCTTCCACCCAGGCAGGGTCTGGGGGAGAGGCCACTGGCTGTGCTCTTAGTGCAGGCAGAGTGGTGCTGGCTCCTCCTTTCTAAATTAAATGCCTCCCTGGATCAGGTAAATTTATCCCAGTAGTTAAATTAGAAGTACTATGACTTGATACCCACCCAGGAAATGACTTAGTCATCATTTTCTCAATATCCCCTGAGAGTTCTGCCCTGCTCTCTTTCTTCTCTATCGTCCTAAGTTGCTGGGCAGTGTGGTAATTACACATATTTTCACATCCTTTTAAAAAAGCATAATAGTAAAAATGCCTGAATGTAAACGGATGCAAAGTCAGACATTTACAAACAAAAAGGTTCGGAGCAGACTTTGGCTTCATTCAGACCAGAAACACTCTTAAAAAGCATTACAGAGAGTAAGGACAGTGTAGAGAGGAACAACGTGGCTAGAATCTAGTAAATGCATGTGAAATTCTACCATAGAGTTTGTTTTCAATCCACGTGGAGGGGAGGGTTCGAGGGAGGGGAGCGTTATTACAGTCCACCAGGGGCATCTCCTCCTCCGACAGGCCGTCGTCATACAGCAGGGAATCAGATGGGGTGGACGCGGCCAGGTCCAAGTAGTCCTGGAAGGGAGAGAGGGCTGGTCACCCCTGGCGCAGGCCACTACTGGACACGCCCGCCACTCCCTGCCCAAGAGCAGAAGCCCCGGCAGAGTCCCACCCCATGCCTACTGGCCTCTTGTGAGACCTGAGCCCCTCGCCAGGGTGCCAGCACTGAGCTCCTCCAGTCCCTGCCTCGCCTGGCCCTGCTCCATGGTCCTCATCGCTCCCCCTTCGAAAATCACCTCCTTGGGGGCACAAATGTGCTCCCTCACTGTCCTCGTTCTCTCTCTGCAGCACTGGGGGCACCAGGCCCAGCACTGGAGAATCAGCCTGTTTACAAAACCCAAGGCTCTGAGAGAGCTCGCTGCAGTCCCATGACTCATTGCAGGAATGCCAAGAAGCACTCTCCGGCTTCCCTCCAAGCATGTCGAACATCATGTCAGGACTCAGAAATCTGAGGCACTGATGTGGGTTTTGCAGAGGACACTGCTATAGATAGGCTTCAGCTCCCAAGCACGACGATTCTTGAATACCTGCTATTTCCACTTCCCTGGTTAAATGTGTAAAGAATGGTTCCAGCGTTTTGCTGGCTGGTTCTTGGCACTGTTCTAGGAAGGCCATCTCTTGGCATCAGCTATCGCCTTTGTTTGGGACAACCCTGCACTCACAGGGTTCACCCAAACGGTACACTGATGCTCTGATGCTGAGTTTTATTACAAGTGGCCGAGTCCATGCATCTTGCTCTGAAGAAATAACTTTTAGTAAATGTGTCAATGGAAGGACGAAACCACGACGGCAAGGTCTGTGCCTGTTTTGTTTACTTGCATGCCCAGCATCTAACACAGAACATGGGAGTCAGCGATTGCTTAATCAATGTTAGTGGAAACTTTGTTGACTTCCTCAGTCACCTGAAGTTGTAAATTTGGAGGCACACGGATATGACTGTTTGGCCCACACAGAGGTTTTAGAAATTTAAATGAGTTGCTATTAAAAACCGGGAAACAGGGCTTCCCTGGTGGCGCAGTGGTTGAGAGTCCGCCTGCCGATGCAGGGGACATGGGTTCGTGCCCCGGTCTGGGAAGATCCCACATGCCGTGGAGCGGCTGAGCCCGTGAGCCATGGCCACTGAGCCTGTGCGTCCGGAGCCTGTGCTCCGCAACGGGAGAGGCCACAACAGTGAGAGGCCCGCATACTGCAAACAAACAAACAAAAAAAAACAAAAAAACTGGGAAACAAATAAATATCCCTTAAAATTCAGAAGACCCGGCATGCCGGCACTCATGTTCATACAGGTTACAAGTGTCCACAGTGAGGGGCCTTTCAAGGGCAGCTGGTGGGCTCCTGTCTGTCACAGTCTCTGCTGGTCTCTAGTCACTTCCCACCCCTAGCCGGGCCCCTGACAGCATATGAATTTAGGACACAGTCATTTCAACTCTACTTCCTCATGTTCTGTTATTGAAAATGATTCTGTTTGGCTTTGGAATATTTTCCTCCCACCCCTATCTGTGGAGGGCTCTTCCTAAGGGTCAAGGTAAAAATCTTGGTTTCTTCCTGATTTAAAAGAAGCCCAAAAGGCCTGGATTAAGGACAAGGGTACAGTCGCTGGCTCCCCCTGGGGGCAGCACGACCAACTCCCTCCAGGCAGCCTCGCTCTGCGTTCCGCGCTGGGAACTCCACAGACCGGAGGGCGGGAGGCCCGCGGGAAGCTGGCACCAGGAATCGTCTCCGGGTACTCACTCTGCTCTTAACCATCATCTTATCCAGGTCTTTGCTGATGTCAGCGAACACTGGCCTCTTGTCTGGCTCCTCCTTCCAGCACTGCAGCATCAGACTGTACCTGATGGGACACACAGGTGGGCGGTGACAATCCAGCAAGGACTGCCCGGTCATAGCCACCAAACTCAGTATAGTGCCCTGGGCCCCGGGGGCTCTGTTCCCGAACCTCAAAGCTGTTTTTGTGTCACCGACATCCTTCTCTGAGGTGGGTCAGAGTTTGAGGGGTCAGCAGGGGCTCACAGCGTCTGGCGCTATGATGGCTAAGGCAGAAATGCTGGTCGTTAAAACTCTTATGAAGGACGAACCGGGTATGAACACAAACACGTGCCAATCACACTCTGACTTGTACCTTCCCCCCTCCCCTGGGGCCCTGGCCTGGTTGCAGGGCTTCCAGAGCTACCGTGTGGGTGTGCGCTGGGCCCCTGCCTGCCAGCCCAGTCCGTCCAGGGCGGTGGCACCTACTCACCCTTGCACTCCCCCATCTAGCCTGGAGCCAAGCACGTGGCAGGCGCATGACAGACTTCATAGAATGAATGGACCAGTGTCTCTCTGCCTGCAGATGACCCCTTCTCATGTGTTCTCAACCTGTCCTCTGAGAATCGTCTGATGGAACCACCGTCAGATGAGAAGATTCCAGTGCCCTAGGGCTAAAGTCCAGGCTTCCCCTGCCCACTCCTTGCCTGCCTTTGTGCCGCCACTTGTGTACTCCCCTATATGTGCCCTTGGGGCCATTCTGAATTACCCACCCCTCTCCAAGCATCCTGGGACAGGTCTCTGGCTTCTGGCTCAAGCTGCTCCCTCGGTCTGAAGCACCCTCTCATCCTTCCACCACCTTTCCCCAGGTCCTGCTCCCCCCCCCACCCCTGTAAGTCCCTCCAGGAGGCCGACCCAGCCCCCAGTGGAGTCAAGGGTCCCCAGCATCTGCCGTCACACCCAAGGGTGGTTCTCTGACTTCTGCCCCGTCATGCCCTGCCTGTCACTACCCGCCACCGAGCTCGCCCTGGGCTGGCACCCAGGGCTGCCCAGGAGCGGGAAGGAATGAGTGCATGTGTCTCATCCCCGTCAAAGTCCAGTGTGTCTGTGTCTGAGGAAGGCTGGGCCGGAGCAAAGCCTGCTCACATCTCCTCGCTGCAGTTGTCTGGCCTCTCCATCCGGTAGCCTGTCTTCAGAAGGTTGAAGAGCCGCTCTGGAGGAATCCCAGGGTAGGGGTTGCCCCCCAGGGTCACAATCTCCCACAGCAGGACACCGAAGGACCACCTGCAGGGAACAAGAGGACCAGTGAGTGGCTGCACGGGGTCTGCAGTGCCCTCTGAGCACCAGACACTCATCCCCCCAGCAGCGTCTGACCCCTAGTCCCCAGTACAGAGAGCGGCCCAAGTGCTCACAGCTTCAGCCTGTGCTGACCTAACAGATGGGGTGGGGAATAGAGGTGGGGATGAGCCATCTGCCTGCCCTGTCCCCACCCCTGCCAAGCCCCTGCCCAAGCTCAGCCCCCTCACCCAAAAGGGCACACAGCTGGCCCCTGAGGTGATGCTCTGAAGCATCAGAGATGGCACAGGGCAGCCAAGCAAGCACGTCAAAACGTAGGCGGGACCTAGGCCACAGGGCAGAGGGCTCCCTGCACAGTTCCTTCACCTTTTCTTGTGCTTGCAAATTTTCATAAGATCTTAGAAGAAAAAAAAGCACTTCTATAGAAAACATACTTAACTGTGAGAGAAAATTTACTGTGAAGTGGGGACAAAATCATATCACAAAACAGTATTATCACACAAGCCCACTTACAGTAACAAAAAGCATATACCTGCACGCCACAGAAAACTCTAGGCCATGCCTGCGAGGGCCAGCAGTAGTTACTTAGGGGTGGTGGGATCCTAGTGGCTTTTAGTCTCTTCATTTTGCTTTCCCCTGCATTTCTAATTTTCTTACGGTCAACTTTGTAATCAGAACACAGTTGTTAAAACTGTCTAAGAACTGCCTTTTCACAGCCCACATTATTCAAAATATGCAAGCCTGTTCAGAGCACTTGGAAACAAGTCTGTTGTATTTTTGAAAACTATCAAAGATGTAATTGGGGGCTTTCCTGGTGGTGCAGTGGTTGAGAGTCCACCTGCCGATGCAGGGGACACAGGTTCGTGCCCCGGTCTGGGAAGATCCCACATGCCGCGGAGCGGCTGGGCCCGTGAGCCATGGCCGCTGAGCCTGTGTGTCTGGAGCCTGTGCTCCGCAACAGGAGAGGCCACAACAGTGAGAGGCCCGCGTACAGCAAAAAAATAAATAAATAAATAAAATGTAATTGGACCTGGAAGACTGAGTTTTGGTCCCCAACTTGGAGTAGTTTGGGGCACCTGCCTAGAAACTCACTCAAGACCACCCCTGCCTCTGGGCGGGGACCAGTCCCCAGGGACCTGCTTGAGCCCAGCCTGTGCTCAGGCCCACAGGAGGGAACTGTTTGGCTGAGCCTGTGTGTCAGAGACACCCAGAGAGGAGAGGGGAGGGGAGAGGGAGGGAGGCGAGGGGGTCTGCAGCTATGGCTCACACCCTTACACTCCACCCTTACACTCTGAAAGAAGGAGCTTTCAGAATTACTGCCTGGGCCCTCGCCAATTGCTGAGTGAATACACAAAGCCCCGGCAGCTTGGAGGGTTTACTGTGGATGGTTGGCATGAACTGACAGGCACTCAGGGCCAGCACTGCTCCCCAGTGGAGGTGTTGAGACAGGTGGCATGGCCCTATACACATGTAACCTCCCCCGCTCCCGGGAAGGCAACACCCACTCACACGTCACTCTGGGTGGTGTAGATGTGATCGAAGAGGGACTCAATGGCCATCCACTTGACTGGGATCCGACCCTAAAGAGGGTGTGAAAGAAAGGCATTAACGTAGCTCTGACATCCTGGGAACTGGCGGCGGGTGGGGGGAAGGGGGGCCACGTCCCAGGCTCTTCCAGCTCTGAGGGGATGCTGAGTAATGACACCAGAGTGTTCCTGGGTACAGGACTGGCGCCTCGCAGGGGCCGGAGCCCCAGCCTGGCCCTCCCAGGCTTGGCTGAGACATCAGAGGGAGTCAGCTGGCCTGCCCACATCTACGCAACGTGTGCCTGTCACGCACCACAGCCCTGTTGAGAAGAAACCCAAGAAGTTGATATTGAGCACAAGCCAGGTCCCCCTATGGCCGCTTCCCTGGCTGCTGCCGCCCAGTGGGTGGGCCAGGAATACCATGCAGCGACGTCTCCCTTGATTTCTAAGGGTGAACAAGTTTGAGAAACTGACATCCAGCATTTTCCATCTTGGGGACTTCGGATGCAAACAAACACACTAAAGGCTCTTCTGAGAAGCTCTGAGGGAAGAAATCAGTGTGTGTGCCTTCGGGCTGGTTGTTACCTCTTATTTTATCCCAGGGCCCTTTCAGCATTCTCTGAAAGAGTGCCCCCTACCACAGAGGTGCTGGGGTCAGACCTAACAAATCCTTTCTAATGCAACTCGAGATATAGCTTTTCAGTACAAATAGGTCAGCCTTAAGGCAGAAATCAATTTTTTTTTAAAAGGCATGCATTAGACTTCAATGCAACGTTTACTATAATTCTTTTTTAAAAAAGTATTCTTGGGCTTCCCTGGTGGCGCAGTGGTTAGGAATCCGGCTCCCAATGCAGGGGACATTGAGCCTGGTCCGGGAAGATCCCACATGCCGCAGTGCAATGAAGCCTGTGCGCCACAACTACTGAGCCTGCGCTCTAGAGCCCGCGAGCCACAGCTACTGAGCCCACGCACCTAGAGCCCATGCTCCGCAAAAAGAGAAGCCACTGCAATGAGAAGCCCACGGGCTGCGATGAAGAGTAGTCCCCACTCGCCGCAAATAGAGAAAGCCCGCACACAGCAACGAAAACCCAGCGCAGCCAAAAATAAAAATTAAATAAATTAAGAAAACTTTTCTTTAGGATTTATATCCTTAATGAAGTGTGACTGTTTCGCGGGGGGGTGTTCCTAACAATGCTGCCTACAGCCTGTGCTCTTGGGGGACATGCTTGGCCACATTGTGCTTCTTGCTTCATGACACGGGGCCTTCCTGAGGACCTATGTGTCAACAGGAAAGCTCTGTCCACCGCCCTCCACAGGGCAGGGAGCAGCCCCTCTCCACTTCCCCTTCAGCACTTCTGAGATGTGCTGTCACAACAGACACCCCAGAAGAAATTAAACATCACCCTCACGGCCCCTGGCAGCACCAGGTCTTCTCCTGACCCTCAGAGCAAAGCTGAGGTGTATGCCATCCCTTTTTGTGTTTTTCTTTTTGAGCAGCATATGTTCTGAATGCCAGGTTAGCTGTGTGTCTTGAAGGTACCCGTGAGCTGGCCCTGTCCAGTCTGTCACAGGGAGGCTGCAGGAGAGGGGCTGAGAGGGCAACAGAACTAGAGGGTCAAGACCAATGCCACAGAGAACTGGACCGCGCCAGGGAACCAGATTTCCCGAGAAGGGGCCCTGACCACCTGTTTCAGTGACTCGGAAAAAGCTTCTGAAATCCCTACATTGCGACTCCAGACCCTGTCTCCAGGGCCTCCTGGTGCATCTTCCAAACTCTCTTAGGCAGGGGTTCCCAGGCCCTCGTCCCAGGAGAATCCCCACCTGTAAAGCGATTCATTCCCTTCTGCAAGGAATGAATAGCAAGCTTGGGTTTATTTCATTTCTCTCCTCTAAGCAAAGGACTAAAGGAAACAGTGACCTTCGCCCTGTAGAATCAAGAGGAACAACTGCAGAGAAGAAGGTTGTTATTTCTGCAGTGTTAGGTGACCTTCAGAAAGGATAGTGATCAAAAGCGAGAGAAGCTGCAGGGCCCCCACTTCCCAGCGGGCAGCTCTGCAAGACCACGTGTGGCCCTGAGGAAGAGAAGGAACAGACTTGGGGCTGAGTCCTGAGCTGGGTCTCTGGGGACCCAGGACTGGGGAAGGGTTTAGGGATGAGGGCTGGAAATTTATACTCTAAAAACCTGCTTTATCTTCTCCAGATAAAAATCTTGCCCCTGCCCTGTGGGTACCCTGACAGTCGCCCACACCCAGCCCGCGAGCCCCAGGACCCGGTACCTTGCTCCTCTTCACGTAGGAATCCTCTTCATAAACATCTCGGGACAGACCAAAATCCGAGATCTTCATCCTGCGCCCCTCGGCTACTAGGACGTTTCTGGCTGCCAAGTCCCGATGGACGAGCTGCAAGGGAGACAACGGCAGGGACCCCTGACACCCGGGCCCACGGCAGGCGGAGGGGAGGGCAGGGCTGGGACGGCACACACCTTCATCTCGGCCAGGTACTGCATCCCCCGCGAGATCTGCCAGGCGAAGGAGATGAGGTCGCCCATGGTCAGGGCCCGCTCCTCCGGGTTGTCCAGGTAGCTGGAGTTGCGGCTGTCTCTGCTGCCCACGTAGCCGGGCCCCGCCTTGCGGCTCTCTCGGAGAAAGCCCCGCAGGGAGCCGTACTTGGCATACTCCACAATGAGGAGCAGCGGCCCTGGGGGCAGAGGGGGCTGTGGGCTGGCTGCCTGCGGTGCCCCGGGCAGGCGAAGTCAGGCCAGCTCTGGGCAACTGCTTCCCAGAGCACGGGCTAGGCCGCAGGGCTAGGGCACCTGGGCAGACAGACCCAGCCCTGCTCTGGGGGGCAAGTGCCTGCATTCTGGCAGCCTGAGAACTTAAGCCCCAGCTCACTCTCACATCACTGGTTCTCCGCCTTGCGGGAGCCATGCCAAAGCCAGCTGCCTGGGTGGTCGAGCATGACCTCTTCCCTGGGTGCCCCAGGCAGCCGGTCACTACATTCAGGACTGTCCTGGGAGGCACCCCCTGCTGCTAGGATGTCAGGCCTTTCTGCATCCTCGGTCCTGCCACAGCATGGCCTGGGGACGGCTGACAGAGGCAGGGTCTGGATCTGCCTGTGGCCACCTGCTCCCTGCTCCTGTCTGCTCTCAGCAGCTCTGGGCTGCAGTCCTGCCTGAGGCCCAGCCCTGAGTTCTGCTGGCTCTGACCAGTGTCCCTGCTGCCCTCTCCCTGTCAGCCCCGTCTCCCTCACACCCCAAACACACACACACACACACACACACACACACACACACGCGCGCCAGTGGGAGGTCCCTTGGGTGGTACAGCAGGTTTGGAAAACCAGCAGAGCAGGATGCTTTTATGTGAGAGATGGTGACAACGCCTTTGCCACGCAGGGCTGGGGTTGGGGTCACCCGGAGCTTATGGCATGTCTGGTTCCCCGTGCCCAGGAGGCAGTGCTCGTTTCTGGAGCTCCCTGCCTTGGGGGCTCTGCCTGGAGCAGGGTGCTGACAACCAGGATGTCCCCAGAGACCTCATGGCAGCCCTGGCAGGCCCAGGGAACACACTGCGGGGAAGGCCTCACACAAGCACTCCTGCTGCACCCCTTCCTGCCCTCTCACTGACACGCAAGCTCCAGGCAGGAGCCAGAGACCCTGCTTCCGGGAGGAGAGAGAACAGGCGCCCAAGGAGGAAAGGATGGGGAAGGGGAAGGAGGCAGAAAGGAGCGGCCCAGAGCCCCCTGGCCCGCGCCTGGCGGCTGCTCGTCCCTGGCTGGCCTTACCATCCTGGCTGCAGGCTCCATATAGCTTGATGACTTGCGGGTGGCTGACCTGCGTCAGGAGGTTGAACTCTGACAGCAGGTCCCGCAGCTCGCTCGCCGAGGCGTTCTCTGAAATGCAAGTAAACACAGCAGGTTGCAAAGCGGTCCCTTCTGTTAGCCCCTTCTGCAGCCCTGCTGGGTCACAGCACCCACAGCGGGGGGGCGGGGGGGCGGTCTGCACAGACCCATTATCCCCTTCAGAGACATCCTACCCAGGTTCAGACGAGGCCTGCAAGGGTCCCACTGCTTGGAGCTACTCTCAGCCCGTGGGAGGGTCAACAGCAGCCTCGTGTGCCTCCGGGGAGTAAGAACCCGAGAAGCACACTTCCACACGAGCGGATCTTTCCATGGAAAGCCTCCCAGGGCTGGGCTGTACGCACAAATGGCATTATTTCCCTGCAATCACCATCTCTCAAAGACAGTGGTGCACAGAGACCCCCTCGTTAACCCTTCTGGGAAGGTAAAGGGACTCCCTGTTGTCCCCAAACACCTGCTGACCAAGCGCTCAACAGTGGCGGGTGAGGCCCTGCAGAAAGGTGAAGACCGCCAGACATCACAGAAGTCCTCCAGCCACGCTGAGCACGCGTGTCCCAAGGGTGGACAGGGCATGCTCGGGCTCCCACCAGAAGCTTGGGTGTGGAGGTATTTTGAGACAAAAGCTGTGGCTACACAGTTCTCCTGGGTCAGTGCCCAGTGCCCAGCTGTGTCACCTCCTCTGGGTGCAGACTTGTCTGGAAATGAGAAGACAGCTGGGAGATGGGGCACTGGGACTCTCGGGACCACATGTAGGTGACCCAGGGCCAGTCTCACTGTGCCCCTTAGGGCCTGGGATCTCATGGGCAAGGGGCGACCCCAGTCTGAGGGCCTGGGCAAGTATCCAGAAGCACTCTGCACGGCACGGCCCCCCGACTGCTGAACCCAAGTGTGCATCAGCCGACTGTGTCCACTGCACGGCCGCGGGGCCTCAGTCGGTCCACCTGGGCCAGAGCCCGGCTGTGCCCAGTCTCTGCTGAGAAACTCCAGTGAGGATGCCTAGCTTGCGGCAAGCCTGGGGCGGGGCAGACCCGCTGAGGACCAGTGGGGATTGGGCAAGGCAGGGCCCTAGGGGGCAGGGACTGGTCCTTACAGGTGGTCTCTTCACCAGGACTCTGGTGGATGCTTGGCTGAGAGAAATGAATGCAGCAGACTGGGTTGGGGAGAGCTGTTAGTCCAAAACCCAAAGGGCTTTTAATTTAAACTCGGATCTTTACCCAACACTGGTACAGAAGTAGCACCACTCCAGAACCTTCCAAGGGAGGAACGTCCTCACCCTGCTTCTCCAGGGACCACGCCAGCCCACATCATCCATGGTGGGGATCCCCAGACTGCAGCCACTCAGGAAGAGCAACTGGGGGGCCTCTTCAGGAGGCAGCAGGCCAGCTGCCAGAACCCTGGCTGTCGCGTGGCTTCACCCATCCCTTGGGGCGCCCGCAGATGTGCGTGGCAGAACCATCATTGTGTACTGCCTGGACAGATACCTTTCAGCATCTTTACAGCCACAGTCGTGTACCCCGCTTTGCCTTTCAGCCGGAAGGCCGTTGCCTTGACCACTTTTCCAAATTCTCCTTCTCCCAGAGTTTTTCCAAGAACCAAGTTCTTCCGAGGGAATTCCCACTTTGGATCCTCCTATGTTGGGTGTGAAGGAAGGGAGACAAGAAGAGAGGGAAGAAAGATGGTGAGAAAAGAAAGAAGGCAAGACCTGGTGGACAAGCTCCAGTGTGCAGACAACTGACCGTCACCTGAACCAGCCCATGATAGTCACCATGTACAAGGGCAGGACCCCACAGTCAGGCCCTGAGGTGCCGTGACATGATGTGTCTCCCGCACGGGAAGGCAGGTGTTGCCACAAACCAGCCTGGACTCCGTTATGTCCGTACCCTTGCTGGCCCCTGTCTACTGAAGATGCCCTGTGCCACCCAGGCCCATGTCCTTGTCTGTCCAATGAGGGATTCGGGGCTTACTCAGCGCCCACAGGTGCTCACAGGGGAGCATGGCCTCTTCCCTGGGAGTCAGGCCCAAGCTGCTCAGCACCGTCTCCGCTTTGGACACCAGGCCACAAGGCACTGACTGGCCAGCAGCCCAGATCTTCAGGTGCCCTTTCCAGAGACCCCCCCAGGACTCCCAAGAGTACCGAACTGGCACCAGTGGCCCAAGTTGCCTACCAGCCAGCCCAGGACCCCTGGCTACTGGTGGGAGTGTCAAGGACACCTTCCCTGTGTGGCAGCCCCTGGAAAGGTGCCACTATGTTCCTCGGGAACCTCCACCCCAACGCGTGGAAAAGCCTGCTCCTCCCATAGGCCCAGTCATTACCCTGAACCTGCACCCCCCTGCCTTCCCACCGAAGTCCCATCCACATACCATGCCCACTCAAGATCACACCAGGGCAGCTTCCCAGACCCCCAGCCTGGTTCATGTACTTGAATTCTGGGGATGCTGAATCCAGTCTGGAACCTGCCTTCCTGTGCCAGCACTGGGCATCCTTTACCCCAAGCCTCGCTGCAATTGGGTGGCGAGTGGGTGTGGCTTCAGGTGCTGTTTACGCTGTGCCCTGCCAGGCTCGCCTAACACAAGGAGATGACACCACTGGGGACGCAATGCCCCCCAGTGAACAGAGCCTTGTGTTCTGACATCTGGGAGCAAGGCAGTCTCCTCTCAGCACCATGGCCAGGGGCGCCTTCCAGCCAGTTCCCGGGCGTCCTGGTATCTCAGGTTCCCCAAGAACCCATAGTCAGGGTCAGTGCTGACAACACGGTCACCGCCGCCCTGGCGTCCACACTGCACTGGATAACAGTTTACTGCTCACAGACACTGCGCTAAGGTGGGTATCACTGATTTGATCCTCTTAAAAATGTCAAAAACCATTCCCCCCACTTTACACGAGACAAAACAAAGGCCAAAAGATTGCGTAGCACATCGAAGACCTCGGAGCTGGTCAGCGGGGCCCCCGGACCTTGGGCCCGGCTCTGAGTTGCTCTGGGCTCTGGGCTGGAGGCAACACGGGCCCAGGGTGGTTTTTGCGGAGGAGTTCCCCCTGCGCATGCACCTACCAGCACCACTCTCACCGTGTGCCTCAGCCCCAAACCGCCAGGGCATTTAAAGGAATCAAATGGCTCGTCCCACACGCCTTCTGTGGAGGCTGAGATGCCGCTGGGGCTGGAGAACCCCACCTGCGGAGCGATGGGAACTAGGGAAGTCAGCAGGGAGGCCTCTGTGGCCACCACGTCAGGGAATAGCCCTCACGGCCCAGACCCTCACCGAGGGGCCAGCACCCCTTGGGTGGCACCTCCTATGAATCCTGGCTACCTCCTACCCTGGGCTGCGGATGGTGGCCCCTGGGTGCCGAGCTTCCTGCACACGGCGCAACGCTCCCTACCCAGCCTCGTGGGGGGAACTTCTGTTCCCACGCACCCTCGACTCTGGCCACCTCCCTCAGCCCCTCCCAGTGCCCGGCTGCCAGCAACTTGGGCGCTCCCAGCGAGCACGCTGAAGGGCACGGCAGGCAGAGGAGTGGCCTGGCCAGGTCGGGGTGGTGTCTGACGTGCACATGCTGACTGCAGGCCCAGGTCCTGCCATGCAGGAGGGGCTCGGGACGCCTGCTGGCTGTGGGTGGCACTCCTCATCGGCCGGCCAGCCACGGGCCCTGGCCAGGCTCCCCCGCAGGTGCCCTAGAGGCCCCTCAGTGCCCCGTCCCTCAGGGCCAGAGACAGACTCCCCTCTCTGCTGCTGCCACCCTGACCAAGCCCCCGCCTGCCAGCCTCTCTCGCCGGGATGGAGACAGTGCCTCATCACGGGGCTCCCACCCCACAGACTCCCAACAGGGCGGCCTGCGGAAATGAAGGCAGAACATGGGCCCCACCCCCAGGGGTCCCACCCTCTGAGAATAAAATCCATGGTCCTCCTCAGCGCCTCCCCCAAGCCTTCCTCCTCCCAGCGCTTGGGGCATCTGCAGGATAGCTCCCGGTCAGGTTCAGCATGGCCCACCCTCCCCGTATCCTAACGGCCCAGATCTCAGTCCATATAAATCAGCACCCATCATTCTCCACCCTGCTCCATGCTCTCCGCCCCTCCCTGGAAGGCGGCTCAGTGAAGACAGGGGGCTGCTGGAATGCTCAGGGTGTCCTCGCAGTGGGTGAGAACGCATTAGCCCCAGGTGACCCATCCCCTCCTCCCCTCCCCTCCCAGCTGCCCGAGACCAGAGGCCTGCGCCACCTGCAGGTCCCCTCCCCACCCAGGGGCGGCTGCCTCCCCAGCCCCGAGGCCACACGGGGAACCTCACCGGGATCTTGAAGGTGTCCACAGAGACCTGATTCTCTACGGAGTCCAGCGAGGGCCGGCGGGCACCGGATGAGGAGTAGCTGACCGGAAAGGCCTGGGCAGGCCGGCGGAAGGTCATCTCAGCTGAGGCGATGGGTGGCTTGTGGGCATTCTTGTGGTAGCGGTGGATGCAGAAGGTGGACAGCAGCACGGACACGATGAAGGAGAAGAGCACGGCTGCCGCGATCACTGTGCGGCAAAGCTCGTCACACAGCGGGTCTGCGGGCAGCGGGGGTGGGCCGTGAGAGATGACACCCCGGGAGGGGGACCCCGAATACCCTCAGGAGCTGGTACAGAGCAGCTCTCCAGCCTGCCACACCCAGGACAGCCGGGAAGCGTCTGCTGTGACCAGCTTTGAGCATCCGGGAGAGCACTGCTGGTGTGAAGGTCTGAGAGTAATTGCCAACCCTCCAACAGAAGCGGCCCACAGCAGGAACGGTTCTGTACGTTTTTGCTGTTGGAGACTGTTACCACCCTTTTCCAGAAGGAATGAGAGTTTATAAGCAGCCCGCCTAAGGTCACACAACAGACGTCATGCACACCTGCACCCACCCACCCTAGAATGCTGCACTGAAGCCAGAGGCCCAGGGGCGCTGGTGGGGAGGTGCAGCTCTTCCCCTGTGTTCCTGATGTCTTTTGTATTTTCTTTATAGTCAGTATAAAGGAGGGAAAAAAGAAAAGTGGCCCAGGACCTAGGGCTGTGCAATAACAACCCAAATACCAGAAAAGCACCCCTGGGCTCAGCACATCCGCATGTGCTCAGTGGGGCACCTGCTGTCCCAGAAGAAGCACCTAGAGGCTCTGGCTAGGAGGATGGGGACCCATTTGGCCAATGCCATGGGCCCAGCAAAGGCCCTGCACAGGGACAGTCCGAGCAGACACTGAGTTATCTGGTGAAAGAAATAATTTTCCAGCCCAACCCTTACCACAGAACTTTGGGCCAGGGAGTTCCCTGGTGATTCAGTGGTTAGGGATCTGTGCTTTCACTGCCAAGGGCACGGGTTCTATAATCCCTGGCTGGAAATAGAAGCAACCTAAGTGTCCATCGACAGATGAATGGATAAAGACAATGTGGCACATATACACCATGCAATATTACTCAACCATAAAAAGAAACGATATTGAGTTATTTGTAGTGAGGTGGACGGACCTAGAGTCTGTCATACAGATTGAAGTTAAGTCAGAAAGAGAAAAACAAATACCACATGCTAACACATATATATGGAATCTAAAAAAACAAACAAAAAAAGGTTCTGAAGAACCTAGGGGCAGGAGAGGAATAAAGACACAGACGTAGAGAATGGACTTGAGGACACGGGGAGGGGGAAGGGTAAGCTGGGGAGAAGTGAGAGAGTGGCATGGACATATATACACTACCAAATGTAAAACAGATAGCTATTGGGAAGCGGCCGCACAGCACAGGGAGATCAGCTCGGTGCTTTGTGACCACCTAGAGGGGTGGGATAGGGACGGTGGGATAGGAAGGGTGGGAGGGAGACGCAAGAGGGAGGGGATATGTGGATACATGTATAGCTGATTCACCTTGTTATAAAGCAGAAATTAACACACCATTGTAAAGCAATTATACTCCAATAAAGATGTTAAAAAAAAAAAAAATCCCTGGCTGGGGAACTAAGATCCTGCAAGCTGCATGGCACGCCAAAAAACCCCCCAAAACACCACCAAACTTCAGGCCAGAAGGCAGTCTTAGAGACCCTGACCCAGCTCCCAGTCTGCACAGATGGGGGAACCAAGATCCTGAGGGAAGGAAAAAGGTCTCCTGGGTTTCCGCGCCTTCCTGCAATTTCCTCCCTTGCTCCTCGGGGCTCAGGGAGGTGTGGGGATCCCTGCCCGCGTGGCCCCAGCCAGCTCACCTTGGCTGTCTTCCGGCTCACAGAAACACTTCTTCTCCTCCGGGAAGCAGTTGCAGATACCGAAGCCGGCTTTAATCCCCCGGCGCTCCCCAGGCTCGTGCCCACCAATGATGCTGCCGCCCCCTGATGATGGACACAACTCACTCAGCAGCCCACTCAGCCTGGGGGGGACCTGACCAGCCAGACCACCCAGACAGGAGCGTGAGAGGCCCCTCCCCACCTGATGTCAGCACTCTCAGGCCCAGGGAGCGCAGTGAGCTCAGAAGTCTGTGTCACCCAGGCAGGAGTCTCAGCACGACAGGCCCCCAAACCAGTCCCCTGGCCACAGCGGGCGCGAGGAGGAACCCACAGGCTGCCCAGGGCCCTTGCTGAGGTCCACACATGGTTACTTTTCAGAAGCAGAGCACGGGCAGCAGGGGCAGCCTGGAGCCAGTGGAATGGGGGACAGGGCGCTGCACCCCCGTGAGTTGGCCAGGACAACACTGGAGAGGGTGGGTCAGGCCAGCAGGCGCTAGTCTTGGGGGAGGAGAGCCCTTTGTTCAAATGAAATGTTAGAAAAAGGCTCAGCATATGCAACCCAGGAAGTTGGCTGGCCTGGCTGAAGTGCAGGTGGGAGTCCGAGCCCCCTCAGCTTGCTACCTACACCCCCTTCCCAGGCCCTGCCCTTGCTCAGGTACACGCACAGGCTCGGTGCTTACGGAGGCAGTCCTGGGGGCAGATGTTGGCGTCTCTGCTTTCCACGGCGTCACAGTGGCCATCGGGGCAGGTCTTGATGCTGGGGGAGCAGGTGGAGAAGTTCCTGGTGATCCCTATGGCACACAGCAGGCAGTTACTACCATGAGGGAGCACCCGTCCTGGTCAGACGTCCAGAGCCGGGAGGGCCGCACCCAGGGCCTCCCAGGCCAAGCCTGCACCGCCCCCCGCAAGGAGAAGCAAACCGAGGCCTGAGCCGAGAAAAACCACACGTGGAGCCCATCCCTGGGGAGAGCTTGGGGGTCCGGGGTGTACAGGGCAGCCCAGGCAGTGAGGGCTGGGCAGTCCCAGGGCTGTGCCCGGGCTCACATCAAGGAGGCCAGAAGAGACCAGACAAGGCTGGGACCCTCTCAAGGCGGTACCGTGAGCGGGACCCTCACGCTGGTGGGCGAGGCTTGGAGCCAGCAGTGGGCTAAGCCCAAGGATGTGCAGGCTCATCCTGCTTGGGGCCACACTCCCGGGGCTGGGATCTCCCAGGTAGAGCTTCTCTGAAGATTGTTTTGGATATTTTGAATTTTTTTTAAGGTTTGTGTTTTTATGAACTAAAGCCAACTATGAATGATGTGCACAGTGTGACCTACCTTATACTCATCCACCTTTTGGATCTTTGAAAAGGGTCTGTGAACTATGTGTCTAAAAGCAGTGGGTGAGGGCTTCCCTGGTGGCACAGTGGTTAAGAATCCACCTGCCAGTGCAAGGTACACGGGTTCGAGCCCTGGTCCGGGAAGATCCCACATGCCGCAGAACAACTAAGCCCGTGTGCCGTAACTACTGAGCCTGCGCTCTAGAGCCCACGAGCCACAACTACTGAGCCCATCGGCCACAACTACTGATGCCTGCGTGCCTAGAGCCCGTGCTCCGCAACAAGAGAAGCCACCGCAGTGAGGAGCCCGCATACCACAACGAAGAGTAGCCCCTGCTCGCCACAACTAGAGAAAAGCCCGTGCACAGCAACGAAGACCCAGTGCAGCCAAAAATAAATAAAATAAAATAAATTTATAAGAAATAAAAAAAAATAAAAGCAGAGGGGGAATGGGGGAAGGTTAGGGGGAGGGATAGTTAGGGAGCTTGGGATTGACATGTACACTCTGCTATATTTTAAATGGATAACCAACAAGGACCTACTGTAGAGCACAGGGAACTCTGCTCAATATCACATACAACCTAATCGGGAAAAGAATTTGGAAAAGAATAGATACATGTATGTGTATAATTGACTCACTATGCTGTGCACCTGAAACTAACACAACATTGTTAATCAACTATGCTCCAATATAAAATAAAAAGTTTAAAAAAAATAAAAGCATTGGGTGAATACATTCACAACTGCACATGTAATTTATGTGTATATGGGTGGAGAAATGGAGACACAGATGCCAATTCACATCTAGTTTAGGGACAAATATATGTACAGAAATTTAGAATAAAATAAAAAGAAAACACGCACATCCCAACTTTGGCCCAGACCCTCCCAAGCCCAGAGCGAGTCCAGCCTCAGGCACCTGTGATGCCACGGTGATAAACAGCCCCAATGTCCTCATGCCACCCTGCACTAATGTCCACCGTCTCCTGGCATCAGGAGTCACAGCAGGGGACAAGGCGCTGGGGAAGAGACTCAGCGTGGACGGGGGTGGGGGGCATCGCAGAGGCTGGCAGGGCCCACACAGACGCCCTCTCCACTCAGTCGTCATCACCCTCCCGAACACCCGGCTCTGCACAGGGCCTACCTTTGCCGTCTCCCTGTCTCCACTCGCACCTGCCCGTCAGAGAGCCCAGGCCGCCGCATTCCTCACACTCGGGCTGCCTCTTGCTGACCGCGCAGGACAGGGGGCAGCCTGGCTCCTCTGCCACATCTGGGGGTGGCAGAAAGCAAGTCACAGGGGGCCAGCCTGGGCCCTGTGTCCAGCCGCCAGCACCCACGGGTGAGGGCAGCAGTGGCTTAGCTGTCCCCACGGGTTGAGCCCAGAGGGGAGGTAGTGACTAAGCACCGGGGCACAGGGCAGTGAGGGGGCTGCTGAGGAAGGGGTAGTACCACAGTCACAAAGCGGGGACAGCTACTGGGCTGAGATAAGTATGGAGGGAGGGTGTGAGGTGGCCAGACTCGGCCAGTGACACACAGGACACCCAGTTAAACCTGACCTTCAGATAACGGTGAACCCCTGCTTTGTGTAAATACGTCCCTAATATCACGGTGACACGCTTGGAAGTTTGTCTTCTAAGAGACACTGCAAAAGTTGCACGAGACGTACTTACACCAAAAAAATTGCTTGTTGTTTACCTGAAATTCACGTTTAAGCAGGGTCCTCTATTGTATCTGGCAGCCCTAAAGCAAGTGCATAGGTAGGACGCATTGACAGAGGTGATGGGCAGCAGTGACTGTCCACAATGCTGTCACTCTGGGCTAAACTGTTTCGCACTTTGCCCCTGTCATCCTTCCAGCTTGGCTGTGCGGCGTGCGCCGTTTTCTCATCTTACAGGGAAGAAGGCTCAGGCTCAGGGAAGCCACCAGTTAGTGAGGGGGAGCGGGACCGGGGCCCTTCTGTGGGAGAAGCCCGACCCTCCCCGCAGCCCTGGCACTCACATGTCCCCTCCAGTGTGACGAGCAGTGGGGCCTGGGCTTGCCGGCGGGTTGGCCGTTCGACGGCCACTACCGTGTACTGGAGTTGGGCACACTCGGGCCGCTGCAGGGCCTCCGTGTCGTTCACGAACAGGGTCCCCGTGGTGTCCTCGGCCGAGGTGACCACCCCCAGGGCGCTGCAGTTGGCGCTGGAGAGCTGCAGCCTGTACTGCACGTGGATGCCACTGAACTCCTGGCAGTTTTCCACACAGACTTTCCCAATCTAGGCATGGGACACAGGGAATCCTTAGCTGGGTGGCTGGACCACCTGTGAGGGTGGCTGGAGGGGCTCCCTGGCAGCCTGAGTCCCAGGACAGTTTCCTACTCAGCCCAGGAAGGTAGCTCCCCATCTCCCCATCTCGCACGCCCCCGGAACCTGCAGACCATCCGCCTGCCTGGTCCTGCCCTGCCCAGACCATGGGACCACTACCCATACCTGCCCCTCAGAGCCGGAGGTGAAGGAACACGGGGCACTGGGGTTGGTTTTGGGGGCTGGCCCTCCAGGGAGGTGCTGCTGGCCTGCCCAGCTCATCCCTCACTTGCTCACTCATTCAGGCACAAAGGCAGCCTGTATGCCTCTTACACACCTCCCTCTCTTCTGGCCAGGCCAATTTTGCTCTGGGAGCAAAGCAAAGTTCCCACCTGGGGTGGTCCACGCCCGAGCCAGGTCACTCGCCTGGTTAGTCAGAACATGGCACCCGGGCCACGATTCATGCAGCATGGTTGTCTGTCCCACATGGGACCCAGGGGGCCTTCCTGGGACTTGGGCTGGAACCCCTGGGAGAGAAGGGAGGCTTCTCCCAGGGGTGCTAGGCTGGCAGCTGTGGTCACTGGGGCCTGAAGCTGGTCAGTTGAACTCTCCTTTTTACCCGCCCAGCCACTTGAGTTACCGTTAAGGGCTGCGGGTGGCTTGAGATCAGAAGCTCTGACTAGTCAAGGCTGAGGGCTGGGGGCCTGGTGGGGGGAGCGGGGATAGGGCCCTGCCTGCAGCCACACACCATGCCCTTGCTCAGCCCGACTCAGGCCCAGGGCAGAGCCAGGCTCCTCCAAGCCCACACTCGACGCCACAATAAAACCACCTGCTGGGCTCCAAGCACTTCCCTGTACAAACCGGGCTCACTTCCACTCTCTCCAGTGACCCTCAAAATTGCCCAAGGTCATCATCCTCAATTTACAATCATAAAAACTGGGGAGCCGGTGAGAGACCACAGTGAGTCTGAGGCTGCACTGGGACTTGGGTCCCTGTGCCCTCCTGAGTCTGCTGGAGCATAGATGACCCACCTCCAGCAATGCCTGCTCCAGCTCAGACCCCCAGACACCCCTCAGGCCCCTCTGCTTTGTCACCTCCCACCACCCTTGACCCCTGCCTCCAGGAAAGGCCCGAGGTTGGGTGGCAGGTTGGGGAGCCTGGATGTGTCCAAGGGTGGGGTTCTTCGTTTGCTGGCCCCAGGTGGCTGCCAGGAGGTAAGGGAACCAACCACAGAAACTGGCAAAACCACTGGAAAATAGGAGATGGCCCTAAACGGGATGTTCTGAAGAGGATGTGGCCACAGCTGCCCCACTAGGAGAACGCAGTACGTTAAGTCATATGCTTGCTGTAACCACAAGTGAACTTTAAAAAGCGCTTAAGAGACACATTCTCGGAAGAACTGCACCGAAATGTTACACACTGGCTAATATGAGAAAAAGAGATCACTCCTGTCTATCCCTTATCTCCTTTGACGAATACTTATTACTTTTATTTTTTCTACTTCTAATCGTTATTTTCCAACGACAAATGCAAAATAAGCTCTAGTAAACAGACTTGCAGAAAAGTGGAAAGTAGAAGCGCTCCCTATCTTTCCCTGCAGAGGGCGCCACCTTTAATTGCTGCCTGCATTTGCACACTTGCAAACTCCCAGCAATGAGGACTTCGTTTTGAACCTAGGGAGCCACCTGAGACCAGCACTCACGCAAACCACTTTTTCACTTAAGTCACCAGGAACGTCTTTCCAAGTCTGCATGCATAGATTTACCTGGCGCTGCTCTTTCATGAGTACAAAATGTTTTAAAGATGCCAAGAAAGGAGACAGCAAAGAAGAGGGGCCCACAAAACCTACGAGCCCTGCTCATGACTCTTCCATGGCCCCAGCCCTCCTGGCCCCGTGCCTGCAGCTCCCTGGGGCCACTCCATGCACTACTTAGCTCAGGGAGGGGGTGTCACCCACCCCCCAGCCCTGCTTGAAATCTGCTCAACGGAGCACGCCACCCTGGGGGTCTCCTGCCCCTCCACACCCCTCCCCAGGCAGGCAGCAGGCTGGGGGCTCACCTGGGCGAAGCGGCGGGCCCGCCTGCTCGCGGCAAAGGAGTAGGTGCTGGGCAGGCGCAGGCTGACGGGCAGCACAGACACGTTGAAGTGGAGGAGGATGACGCCCTCCCCCGGGCCCTGGAAGTCCGAGTCGTTGACCAGCACGGCCAGCTGCACGGCCCGGCTCTCCGAGATGGGGAGGCTCCGGTTGAGAACCAGCCCTGAGGAGGGTGAGGGAGGGGGTGTGTCTGTGTGGACGGTACATGGTGATGATGGGTGGGGGCCCTGCAGGTTGGGACCACTGTCCCACGCCGCTGCATGCCTCCTCCCCAACGCACTCCCCACACACACGTGGAAACGGGTACCTCTACCCACACGGACACAGATAACAGACCTGGCAGGAGGCATTAAGGTAGCACTACTATTTGAAAGTAGTGCGTCGCTGTGCTGAGCTGGGAGCTCAGAAGACCCTTCTCAGCTGGGAGGTAACCTTGGGGATGTGTGTGTGTGTGTGTGTGTGTGTGTGTGTGATGTGAGTGTGGGGTAGGCCACACAAGGTAAAGAACCGCGACCACCAAGGCCCTGGGAAGACTGTGCTAGCCCCTGGGAACTCTCAACAGCACCAGCCTCCTGTGGACCCTTGGATTCCACAGGCCTCCAGCACCCGGGAGCTTCCACGCTTCTGAGCACCTGCCGTGTGCCAAGGCTAAGGTTTTAGTTTAGTGGAGACAGAAAGGGGGAGGGGAGGCTCTGGTGCACATGGCACCAGAGTGAGTATGCAGGGGCAAGGATGACGTTTTCCCTCACACAGGACAGACGGCTTCAGAGGCCTGGTGGGGGAGGGGAGGATGAGAAACAAATAGGATCAGGCCAGCCAGAAAGGGGTAAAGGCACCAGCGATCCTGGGTTCCCCAGAAGCAGACCCCCAAACAAGGACCCAAGTGCAAGTGTGGTATTTGAAAGGTGATGCTAGAAAACACGGGCCGGAGGGCAGGGGAGGGAGGCAGGGAAGCTTGAGGATGAGTATGCCCCGTCCGGCAGGTGAGCAATGCGGGCACCTGGAGCTCAGCCCTGAGGGTGGGCGCATTCCAGGAGCCAGACAGGACAATCATCGGGGAACCCTCCGACTCTAGGACACTGAGCTGCTATTGTATGGATACATCAACCCCTTGTGAGTAGAGAGTTGCTGGTGGGAGGAGGGGGCAATAATAACCCCTGGGCACTCGGGCACCTGGGAGGTGGCAAAGCAGGTGCCAGGGGCCAGAGGGAGGCCGCGGTGATGACATACGTGTTGCAGTGAGTCCTGGCGTGGCCAGCACGGGGAGGTGTTGTGGTGTCCTGCCAGGGTCGGCCTCAGGACAGTTCATGGAGAGGACAGCCTGCGAACACCCACCAAGGTGGCCCAGGCAAGCCCAGCAGAGACAAAGGCTGGGAGGAGGAGTGGAAGGGGCGGCTGCCTGGTGCTCAGAGGGCCAGGACAGGCGTCTGTGTGTGCAGGGTGCTGCCCCGTCCAAGGAGAGTGGGCCGCCGGTTCCCCAGGGAGCCCAGCCAGGCCACATCTGGCCTCTCTTACTGTAGTCATGCACGGTTGCCCGCACAAAGCTGCCGTTGGCCTGGGCCAAGGTCTCGTTGGGCGAGTGCTCTACTCGGAAGGTCTGGAGGGCCCAGGCATCCCCGGAGAGCAGCGTGCTTGTGTACCGTCTCAGGAGCTCCCCGGATGCTGGCACCACATCTGCATCGAAGACACGTAGTGTGGCCACAACAGTGCCCTGCAGAGAACAGGGGGTGCCAGTTAGGGCCCTTAAAGCCAGAGACCGTGGGAAGGCACGTGCCCCACGAGTGGACCAGGTGTGTGCAGTCATCAGAGCTGGCTCTAGGGACAGACTGACCTGGGTTCAAGTTCCCTGGGGCCCCTAGTCAGCCTGCCCCGGTCACCCTTCCTGGGCCACTGCAGCTCACCTGCGCAGCAGGTGTGACAGGCATCTACAGATGCCCCATAAGGATGGATGAGAGCACATGCCCTGGTGCTCTGTTGAAGACCTCATCTAGGTCCCCATAGAGCAGAGCAAGCATTCCTACTCTTCCCTGAGGAAACCAGGCCCCACAAGGCGGAGGAGTTAGCTCAGTGCCATAGAGCGACAGACAGCAGACCTGGGATCCAAGCCCAGGTATCCACAAGAATGCTCTCCTCCAAGCATCTTTTCTTTTTCTTTTTTTTTTTTTTTGCGGTAAACGGGCCTCTCACTGTTGTGGCCTCTCCGGTTGTGGAGCACAGGCTCCGGACGCGCAGGCTCAGCGGCCATGGCTCACGGGCCCAGCCGCTCCACAGCACGTGGGATCTTCCCAGACGGGAGCACGAACCCGTGTCCCCTGCATCGGCAGGCGGACTCTCAACCACTGCGCCACCAGGGAAGCCCTCCTCCAAGCATCTTAATGCTCTTCTCCAAGTCTCTTCTGTACACCAGGCTGGAGAGGGTCACGAGGAAGGTTCAGAGCAAAGTCACAGGGCATCTCTGCTCTCACTGCTAACCAGGCTCCCCAATGTCACCACCAGGGGGTCCTGCCAGGCTCGTGAGACATTCCCCTGTGTCATGTGCTTTCCTCTCCCCGGCTCATCTGCCAAACCTGCTCTTGGGGTGCCCAGAGAAGCAGGCAGTGACAACATACTACGCCCCCACCCTTCCATTGCTCCTGCTGGCCTGCCAGCTGCAGGACAGCCCGAGGCCCAGCAGGTGGCAGTCACGCTCCACCTGCATGGACCAGAAAAGGGTGGGGCCGGGATGGGGCGCAGGGAGATCCCTGCCGATGTGAGCCCTGGGGCCCCGCCCGCGGCGTCCGACACAGACTGGGCACTCAGGGCCCCCGGCCTCCCAAGGCAGTGGTCAGCTGGGTGCCAGTGGGGCTGGCCTCCTCTCTCCTCCTCAGCTGTCCTGGACACCGACAGAAAACCCCGACACACAGACTGATGGACAAATGAAAGACGAATAGCTAGATGGACGGTCAGCCACATGTCTGGATGGCTAGACGAACCGCTGAACAGACCGAGGAATAAATGACGGATGGAGGAATCCAGACACGGAACAGACAGACACCAGACAAGCACCAGACAAACGGACAGGCACCTCCTTCCGCTTGAACTCCACCACGGCGCTGGCGGTGTCGACGCCCCCAAGGAAGCTGGGCGCAGAGTCGTCTTCGTCGTACACGGTCACGGGGAAGGGCACCATCACCTCCTCCTCACGCGTGCCGACGCGCACCGTGCACGTAGCCACCAGCTCATACTTCTCCCGCTTCTCGCGGTCCAGGGCCCAGCGCGTGCTCACCTCCAGGCTGTCCACAGCGCAGCGGAAGGGCAGACTCTCACCTGTGCACCAAGCAGACCAGGAACCCCGGGCTGACCCCCGGGCTGGGGAAAGGGTGAGCTGCCTTCCTCAGGGGCCCACCGGGAGTGGCAGCACGGGAGGGGGCCCTGTGGATGGAGCTGGGGTGCATGCTGGCCCCGGGCCCTGGCCCCTCCTCGGCTCCACAGTGGGGCACGGCGCTCCAAGCACAGTTTGCAGTGAAGACTGTACCCTGAGTTTCACTGTGGCTGCAGCCTGCACTGGTACTGATGGGAAACAGAGGGACCGGGACCAGGACGCCTGCATCAGGACCTCAGCCTGATCACCTAGGAGGGCTGGGCACACCCCTTCACACACCTTGCCTCTGCTGTGGGGAGGGCTGGCACCAGCTCAGCCCAGAGATTCAGCTCCCAGCATTTGCTGGTTTCTGAAAAAAAAAGATTTAGGAATTTTTTTTTTTTAATTATGGAAGTGGTATGTGCTTATTTTAGAGAATGTGAGAAATAAAGCTATTCCACCACTTGGAAACAAACATGGTGGACATCTGGTGTGATTTTATATTAACACACAAGTATTTCTGACTGCCTGGTTTGAATCCCTGTCCTATACACCTTCTGGCTGTGTGGCCCAAGGCTGGTGGTTCTGTCTCTCTGTGCCTCAGTTTCCTCACCAGAAGAGGAGATAATGAAGACAAAAGTGTCTGTTCCCTGCCAGACACTGCTGTACGTTCAGTGACTCACGTGTCTTCCCACAACCCGGTGAGGGAGGACCGGTAACAACAATACACTCTTCAAGCCAGGCCTGTCCTGGAATTCATCCTCCAGAAATTACCCAGAAAAGGGGAAAGGCTGAAGGCTTGAAGAGCAACACTGACCACCCCACAGCCAAGCACGGGAGGGCTGTCAACTCCACTCAGTGGGAAATCACATCAGAGCCACACATTACATGTGAATTACACATGTGGGAAATGCTTATCATGCAAACATGTCCCTCTATTGTTCACGGTTACAAAAAACCCTTTTTTTTTTTTTAGCGAAAAAGGCAGCACGCTAAATCATACACTTGGCCGGCAACTCTGCACAAAGACATCTATCCCTGCTGCAGGATAAATGAAAAAATGCTGGGACAATGTGAGTGACTACTTTCCTTACGCTACTGAGATTTTCTTCAACATTATTACCGTGTGTATGCCGTCAACCTGGTGTGAATCCAGGTTCTACTTACTAGTAAGTCCAGCTTGTAAGTGTCCCTTTTGAGTCCCAGTTCCTTGCCTTTAAATGGTTTAATGGCACCTCAGCTGCCTTCTCTCACCTCCACTGGGATCCAATTCCCTTCCCCTCCCCACATCTGTGCTCTTGGCCTCCCCAGGGCCATCTTGTGGCAGGACCATCTTGTGGCAAGGTCCACTGTCCTTGTGGCTGCTCAGGCGGAATCCTGGAACCACGCTTGGTCCCTTCTTTCTTTCAACACCCCACGTCCAACTCACCAGGATATCCTGCAGGATCCTTCTTCCAAACAAGCCCACAGCTCGCCTGCTTCTTGTTGCCCAAAGGTTTCCACCCTCACCCCAGACCTCATCCTCTCACTCAAGGATTTCTCCTGCCTCCTAATTTGTTTCTCTGCTTGCCCCTAAACCACCCACCCCCAATCATTTCTAACACAGCAGCCAGCTCTTAACGGTAAGGTATGTCCTGTCAATGACGCCCCCTCCCAAACACCTTCCATGGCTCCCCAGTCCCTCGGCAGGAAGCCCTGCCCCCCACTTGGAACTGCTCTGCCCTCAGCAGCCTCCGCCCTGCCCTGCGGTTCACTGCACTCCAGCTACATGGGGCTCCCACCTTGGTGCTCTTGAAGGGGCTCGCCCTGCTTGCCTCGCACCCCTCCCCTTTGCTCCAGTGTCCCCTTTTCCCAGCCATCTGATTTGAGACAGTGGTCTTCACCACTCCACACCCTCTCAGCTTTACGTCCCACCTAGTCCCTTCAGAGGCCACCCGATTTCCTTAGCACGTGTGTGTGGTCTCCATCTCCCACGGGATGGAAGCTCCAGGCAGGTGGGATTTTGGCCTGATGCGTTCGCTCTCTCATCCTTGGTCCCCAGAACAGTGCCTGGCCCGTGGCAGGCGTACATGAGATACTCGTGGACTTCTGAATGAACGGATGATGGGGTGGTGCAGAGTAAACTCGACGGCTTGTGCAGAGGGACTGCAGTGCCGTGCCTAGCACTCAGCAGGCACCGAGGAAGGCTCCACGTGGCGGGCACTCACCTCCCAGAAGCCTGTAGGCTGCGCTGACGTTGGGGCAGAGGAACTGCACAGGGAGCAGGCGGAATTGGTGGAAGGTGCCGGGAGGCCTGTTCTCCCTAATGCGGAAGGACAGGCCCATCTCGGGGAAGCAGAGGTCCCGGGGTTTGAGGGCACCGCAAGCCGGGAAGGAGGCGTTGATG
The DNA here is from genome assembly GCF_005190385.1 of Monodon monoceros. Lineage (NCBI taxonomy): Eukaryota > Metazoa > Chordata > Mammalia > Artiodactyla > Monodontidae > Monodon > Monodon monoceros. Next base: position 9,813,680 of record NW_021703781.1, on the reverse strand, counting down.
ATGGAGAAGTACACTCGGGCACAGCCTGGCCACTGGCACTCGCCCTCACGAAGGGACGTGGGCGACAGGAAGACCTGGAGGTAGACGGTGAGCAGCGGGAAGCCACCGTCTGCAGAGAGAGAAGTCGTTAGGCCCGCCGGGGTGCCAGCCACACCTGCCCAGCGGTGGGGAACGGAACAGGGAGGGGAGGGGCAGGAGCTCGGGGCTGGGTCAAAGTCCAGTCCTCACCAGGGTCCACAGGGCTCCTCTGGGCTCTCTGGCCCGGCCGCCACCTCCTCGGGGTGCCTCACCGGCCCATCTCCCTTGTTTTTTAGGTCTCAGCTCAAATACCCTTCCTCAGGGAGGTGCCCTGAGCCCTGGGTCCAACACCAAGTGGAGAGCTTCCCCAGGGAGGGCTCTTGCCCCGCCCCTTTCCCCAAGGCAGTTCTTTTTTTAAAAAAAAAAACACTTTCATTTATTCTATTCTATTTTTCTATCTTTGGCTACGCCGCTTGCGGGATCTTAGTTCCCCGACCAGGGATTGAACCCGGGCCCTCGGGAGTGAAAGCACAGAGAGCCCTAAGCACTGGGCTGCCAGGGAATCCATGTCCCCACCCCCGCCCCCCAGGCAGTTTCACTGTCTTCGGAGACACAGACTTCCCCAGCACCTAGAGAGGGGATTTCTGGCAAGTTCCAGCATGGAGGCACCACAGCAGCTCCCCCTCCAACTGGTCTGGATCTCAGCTGGGGTCGGGGGCTCTTCCAGGGCCCTCTATCTCAGCCCTGGGGAAATGGCTGCCCCTCACATCTGCTCCTCCCGTATTCATTCGTTCTCTGTGCTTCTTACTAGCCTGTCCTCCATTGCTCCAATCTCCTGCTGTGGTTAATAATTCTCTATACAAACTTTCCCTGTTCAAATTACTGATTTCTCTCCTGACTGGACCCGACAGGTACCCGAGGTCACTCTCCAGTCACGAACAGAACAGGCCTCCTATGAAACTCAGACCCTCAGCGGATTCCACTCTGGCCTCCACCCCAGTGGCCCTGGTTCTTCAAGTTCCCCACTGGGGGCTCGAGATGCAGACGGCGGCAACTAAGTGTGTGCGGAACCAAGACCTATGTCAGGTGCTACCTCCTCCAGGAGCCGCCTGGGGTGCCCTGACGGGGGGCATCTTTACTTGCGGACCCTGGCTTCACTTGGCAGATGGGTGCGGTCATTCTGCCCCTGCCAGGCGGTGCCGCCCACTCTGTGTTCCCAGGCATGCCGGCTGTCTCAGCGCACACGGGGGCTCAGGGCTGGCGTGAGGGTCCAGGGAGGCCATGTCTACGGTGGAGGGGCTCAGAGGGGGGCACTACTGGGTGTGTGATCGCCATTTAGTGCCACAAGGCACAACTCTGCTCCACGACCCCTGCTCCCCGCAAGTCCCAGGGTCCCACATGGCCTACGCTCCAGCTGGGACCTCTGCTCTGAGGAGTTGGCCAGGCCTTCCTCCCTGCTCCACTTCCATCTCTGGCACCAAGTCCCTGGCAGGTGTCAAGGGCAGCTTGCTGCTGACAAGTGGCGCAGTGGTTAAGACTCTGTGCTCCCAAAGCAGGGGGCCCGGGTTTGCTCCCCGGTCAGGGAACTAGATCCCACATGCATGCTGCAACTAAGAGTTCGCATCCCACAACTAAGGAGCCCACCTGCTACAACTAAGGAGCCGGTGAGCCGCAACTAAGGAGAACTGCGAGCCACACTTTCCGTGGGAACTGCTGCTTCTCCAGCAAGTTGCAGACCATTTGCTAAAGCAAGATCTTGGGATTTTTCTCCTCTTAACTCCTCTCTCACAACCCCAAATCCTTGTTAACCCAACTGGAAAAGGCATCTGGATCCTGCATGGACAGAGCACCCAAATCCTTCACACGGGTTCTCCAAAATCCAAACAGCCTCAGAAAGCCTAAGGGTCATCAGTGGTCCCCAAGCTCACCCTGGCTCTCTCACTGGCTGCGCACAGAGGCAGGCCAGCCTCATCTCACTCTCTCCACTCTCACACAGCAGGGGCCATAGGGGAAGCCACCCTCGGTGTGATGTGTGCTGCGTGAGGCTAAGGCGAGGGCGGGGGTGGGGGCAGTGAGGTGCGCAGGGGTCAGGGCTGCTCCCTTACTGCGGATGCTGAGCTTCTCCCAGGAGCTGTGGTCCAGGCTCCGGTTAAGGTAGAGAAGCCCCGTGTCCTCCTGGATACGGACCCAGTCGTTCTCGTGCAGCCGTGTGCGGTAGGCGCCGTAGAGGTGCTGGCCCAGGCGGAAGCTGGGCACCTCCTCGGGGACGTCCTGCAGGGCGTGGACGTAGAGCAGGGGCATGCCGGCCGGCTGGTCCACGTACAGCCTCTCCCAGTAAGCATCCCTTGAGAAGTAGAGTCCCAGTGGGGCTGCAGGAAGCAGGGAAGCACATGAGGGAGGGAGGGAAGGAGGGAGGGAGGGAGGGGTGATGACGGTGATGACAGAGCCCAGAGCAGGCCTCCTAGGCAGACCAGTATTCCCCAGCGGTTTTATTTCACAGTATTTTAAATTGGAGTATAGTTGCTTTACAATGTTGCATTAGTTGCTGCTGTACAGCAAAGTGAATCAGTTATATGTATACATATATCCCCTCCTGTTTGAATTTCCTTCCCATTTAGGTCACCACAGAGCACTGAGTAGAGTTCCCTGAGCTACAGAATAGGTTCTCATTAGTTATCTATTTTATACATAGTATGCAAAGTATATATATGTCAATCCCAATCTCCCAATTCATCCCATCATCCCCCATTTTACATTTTAATAATAGATTCTTTGTGGACTAGAAAAGAAAACTTCACTAATTTAAAATTCTGATCTTAGTAGGTCTTTCTCATCTGCAGTCCTAAGTACATCAACACACAATTATCTATATAGCTAAACACTAGCTAGGGACCTCCCTGGTGGTGCAGTGGTTAAGACTCTGTGCTCCCAAAGCAGGGGGCCCGGGTTTGCTCCCTGGTCAGGGAACTAGATCCCACATGCATGCTGCAACTAAGAGTTCGCATCCCACAACTAAGGAGCCCGCCTGCTGCAACTAAGAAGCTGGTGAGCCGCAACTAAGGAGAACTGCAAGCCACAAATAAGGAGCCTGGAAGCTGCAACTAAGACCCAGCGCAACTAAATAACTAACGAACTAACTAACTAAATATTAAATAAAAAACACTAGCTGAAAGGACACCGCTTTAAAACAGAAAAAGGAGGAAGTGAGGCAGCTTAAAACCGTTGCAAAATCGCTCTCAATTACCCAAGTTTGATAAGCAGGTGAACCACTCAGCTGGGAGTTCACCCAGACTTCTGAACAAATCACCTGGAGCCAGAGTTTTCAAGGGTACAGGATGCTGCCAGACAAGCAGGGCAGGCAGGAGTCACCAAAGACGAACAGAGCACTAATAAATCTTTAGCTAAAGTCAATCACACTCCTACCATATGACCCAGAAATTCCACTCCATTTATCCAAGAGAAATGAAAACATATGTCCATCAAATGACTTATTCACAAATGCTGGGGTTATTCACAGAGCCAAGAACTGGAAAGAGTCCAGATGTGCTCCAGCGGGTGAAGAGATAAGCAAACGGTGGTCCATCGGGGCCACTGATACACATGACAGCCTGGATGGATCTCACAGACATCCTGCCAAGTAGAAGGAGCAGCATGAAAGAATCACATGTCATGGCTCCAGACTGATTTTAAGCGACAGAAATCAGACTGGCTACCTGCTGGTGGCGGGGGAGGCAACAGACCAGGAAGGGCAGGAGGCATGTTCTGGGGAACATAAAGGCTTTGTATCCCGATATGGGCGTGGCTCACACAGGCACATCCACTGGTTAACAGTGTACAGCCAAGATTTATGCACTTCAACCTATGTAGATTCTGCCGAAATTGATCGCCAAGGGACTGGGGGTAGAGCTGTAAATGCCACGAGGAAGGCGGATGCTGACCATGGCTGCGCTGGGTGAGCCCACGGGAGCCCTCATCCTACTAACTCTGTTGACTTTGTGTATGTTCAGCATTTTTCATCACAAGAAGTTTTATAAAATAGTAAGAATTTTTTAAAAGGTGGATAAATGGGCAAGCAATGGTTAAAAAACCTGCAAGTGCTTAAAAAACCTACTCTACAAAGCACAAAAAAGTACCAATGCACAAAGCAAACATGAGAAACACTGTACTTTTGTGTAACCGGTTTCTCCTTTCCATCGGTTTGTTTCCACCTACATCCCGCTTCCCTTGCAGCCATGGGGGCGAGTGGCCAGTCCTCCGCACGAGCAGAGGAACCCTGGGTCTGCCTGGGCCCTTGAGGACTCCCTTGGGTGTGGGAAACAACCAAGTGCCAGGTGAAGTCAGGTGAAAAGAACAGGCGAGACCTTTTGGATCCCAAAGTGATAAAACAGTAAGAAAACTAGAAGGTTGCTTGCACTGAGGGAGGTTTCCCAAGGATGACCTCGAAGGCAGCCAGGCTGGGAATGCCAACTTGGAGGGAAGTGTGCATTCGGTCCTGCCAGTCCAGTGCCCAGTGTGGGTGCTGCCCTGCCAGACAGGCCTGGACCACAGAGCAAGGGTGAGAGGGAGAGAGCAGGAGAGAAACAGAGGGAGAGAGAGGCAAGGAGTGGAAAGAGAAAGGGGATCAGGTGAAAGGGGGAGAGGAAGGTGGAGAAAGAGAGCGATGCTCTGGCTAGAGCCAAAGGCCTGGCCCTGCACACCCCACACTAAAGACAGAGATGGAGGGAAGGGGGCTGCACGCCTGGTGCTGACCTACTAGACCTTCAGAAATCTGCTCCCTAGGAGTGCTGTCCCTGGAGTGGGACCCAGAGTTACTGGGCCTCTGCAGGTGCGGTACAGGGAAGGGCAGGCTAGGACCTCCAGGAGCCAGCCCTGTGCCCTGAGAGAGGCTCTGTGCCGTGGCCTTCCTGCCCTGCAGCCTCTTGGGGGAGGATCCACCCCAGAGCATCACACTGCCTGCCATCCAAGGCGGAGGCTGCTCAAGGAGCCGCAGAAAGAAGTCATGCCGGGGAACTCTGGGGAGGGAGAGCTGAGACACTGCTTCCCCTACCCTGGGGTCTCGCTGGCAGAGACCACCGGCAGGAGCTGCCCACACGTGGCTGAATGCCACCCTCCTGTCCCCACACCCTCCCTACTGGCCCAAGAAGACACAGGCTGCCCCGCAGATGCACTCAGGGCTGACTTCTTTGGGATTTAGTAGCTGATGCCCACAGACAGGCAGGCAGCTCAGAGGGCTGTGTCAGCCCCAAACGGCCACAGGACTGGACTCTTCCCTGCTCCTGTTAAAGGGCAGCCAGTGGCACCGGCTCGGAGCAGACCTTTTGCAAGCTGGGCCGAGTGATGGGCCACGGCTGACAGGTCCTCCCACACAGCTAGGATTCACTCCACAGGCTCGAGCTTCCCGGGAGAAGCTCACAGTTTGGGGTCCCAAAGAGGATCCTGCAACACTGCTCATCACTGTTCATTTGAAAATATCTTCTTCCAATTTATGACTTACATATTGATTTTCTTTTTTAACATCTTCATCACTGCTCTTGAGACAAAGGCAGGAGTACTTCCTGTGGTGTCTCCTCACCCAACAGGAGAGGAGAGTCACCCAACGGGAGGAGAGGGACAGCCGCAGAGGGGTCCCTGATGGGGCTCGTCCCCCACTAGGAGCGTGCTGGAGCCCCACCGCGCCGCCTGGCAGAGTAACCCCTGGTCTGTGCTCCCCACAGAAATCAGACGGGCTCCCAGCCTACGGCAGCACCCTGCCTGGCCCGGGAAGGCCGAGTCTGGGAAGGCAGGCTCAGAAGGGGGATGAGAACCAGCCACAGCTCTGCTGCCCCAAGACAAGGGCCCGAATCACGAGCAGCAGCCAGGCTTCCTTTCCCTCCAACCAACGGTCCACGAAGGCTACGAGTCAGAGGCTCTAGTGGGAGCTCTGGGGTGCGGGGTGGCCAGGCAGGGGGAAGGACGCTGCTGCTCACTGCCCCGCGGACAGGAGAAGGGTGGGTCTCCCTTCCCTCTACCGCTGCCTTCTCCAGAGGACCTGGCCCGCCGCCTCACAGCGGTGTGGTGTGCAGTGAGCGCAGCCGGCTGGACCGACAGAGTGCAAGGCCAAGCCCCCCCGGCCCTCACACACACACACCGACCCTCCATTTTCTTTGCAATCCCAGACAGGGGTGCCAACGGGACCACTGCTTTGCAAACAGACACTGAGGCGTGAACAAAAGAAAGCTGTCTGCACACTCAAGGGCACACACACAGCCAGCCAGAGAACTGGGATTCGGACGGCAGTCCCTCCAGCAGCACACCCCTCTCCGGCCTGCTCAACCCCACTTCACAGCGGGCCGGGCCCTGCCGCCACCGTGCCCGCTGCCCCGCTGAGCCCTGCATGGTGACCGCAAGTCAGAAACACCAGCCTGCAGCGGAAGGCGGTCCCCGAGGGCTCACCTTCTCCTGGGAAGCTTGCATTCCTGGCCACAAAGAGGATGAGAGACTGTAACTCCCAGTGGTTGACAGGGTGGTGGTGGCCTGGTGGCAGCCCAGGCTTGTGACACCACGCTAGGTGGGAAGGGGCTCAGCCAGGGCCAGGGCCGCCGGTGTCCTCCTCACCCTGGCAGACAGGCGCGCACCGACCGCTAGTGATCTGGGATGCTGCCAGCGGGTCCCGTCTCACAGAGCTGCAGGCAACTCTGCCGGTGGGGAGCCCAGGGTGGATGTTGGTCCACAAAACAGCACACCGCCAAGGGCAGCCTGTGTCTGCCAGACCGCTAGGCCACCAGCTCTCCGTGGTCTGCCAGACCCCTCCGTGGAGAGGTGAGGTCTGCGTTCCTGGCCCCCGGAGTACCAGCGACAGTGTGCTGTGTGACGACTGAGCCTGTGTCAGGAGAGGAACACAGCTTCTGCCGGCTCATCCTCTGGGGACACACACACATGCACACACCCCGTCCCCGGCCCCGGTCAGCTGTGCAAGAACCAGCTGCCCTTGGAGCCACCAGTGGGGGGACCTTACAGATGGGTCTTCTGTGGCGGGGGGGAGAGGCCTGCCCCACCTGCCAGGTAGGGAGGAACAGATCCAGAACGGGGCTCCTCCTCCGGGGCCCCCTGGAGTGCATGCACTTTCAATGGTCCGGGGTCTGGGAGGTAGGAGGGGCCCGAGCTCCCGGGAGCCCCTACCTCCAAGCTAGTCCAGTCCCCACCATACAGACCACATGTGCAGGAGAGAATGGGCCTTGTCTGCTCTCATCTCACAGAGCCAGGCCCTACGGGATCCGTGTGGGGCTCAGTCTGTTGCTGCCTAAAGGGATTTGTGGGCTGGGCAATGCTTGTGAGCAGAAACAGACTTAAATGCATTTAAAATGCCTCCCAGGTGGTCCCTGCTCAGGGCACGGCTGCCTTAATCTCCTCCTTGTCACAAACACTTTTAGATGGAAAAACACAAGCTCTGAGGTGGGGAATGAGGACGTGGGTGCAGGGCTGGCCTCAAGGGGGTGTAGCCTGGGGAGACCACAGGGCCCCGTGCTTGGTTTAATGCCCTGCTGTCACTGTCCTGAAATGCTTCAAAATTCTAGAACAAGGGGCCCACATCTTCATTCCACGCTGGGCCCCACAAATGATGTGGCCAATCCCGGTGGGTGAATGAGGAGAGCCTGGGACGGGCCGTCGCAGGTGTCCAGTTTCGTGGGGCTGTGCAGCCTCTGCAGAGTGGTGGCCTCCTCTGGACCTCGCTTTCTTCAACTGTGAACAAGAGAAGGGCAGGCTGGGGAGAGGAGGAGCAGCCTTTGCACAGGTTCATATTGTACAAAACTCTCACTTCGGATTCACAATCACCGTGCGCAAATCCCTTCACTGCCCCATTTCACAGGTAAGAACACTGAGGCTGGGAGGTGAGAAGCTTTCCCAAGGTCAAACAGCTGGAGATTCTGCATCTCGGGGTTTGGTACAATGGCTAACAAAGTGGTGGTGGAAGTCAGGATCAGGGCAGACGCTGGTCCCGCTGGGAAGCCCAGGGCCCTGCCGGCTGACTGCCCCTCCCTGCCGGCATCGTTTTGCCAGGAAGAGCTTCCCGGCCTGTGAGCTCAGACCTGCCTCTGGTGAGAGCCTCCCCTGGAACTTCGGGCAGGTCAACACAGCAGGACTTGCAAAGCCTGTCCCATCCATGCCTTCCATCCCTGAATGTCACCGGGTGACAGAATCCTCCCCCGACACAGTTTCATGTTTCTGCCTGGACAGGCACGGTCAGCATCACCTCGAGGTTCTGGTTCCTCAGGCTGCCCCGGCACCACAGCAAAGGGTAAGGAGCTGGTTTTTGCTCACACAGGAGGGGCGGGTCCCGCACTGCTCAGGACACAACTGCCAAAGGCCCAAGTCTTTGCTCGCGTTTGGAGAGGCCCCAAGAACCTTCACGGCGTGTGTGTGTGTGTGTGTGTGTGCGCGCCCGGGCATGCAGGAGGTGGCAGAGGTGCATGGGTCCAAGACCCCATCTGCTCCCACCCTGCCCCACCCCTGCAGGGAGAAGATGTGGAACTAAGGTTCAGTGGGGGTGAGGTGCTGCTCTGCTCCGAGCAGGGCCTCCTTCAACATCTTTACAAGTAGAGCGACACGGGCGCTGACGGTCTCATGCGGCGCATGCAGCCACCAGCCTTCTTCTTCCCCGGAAAGGCAGCTTTCAACGTTCCATGCCTGGGTGGGATGTGTCATTTACTTGTATTTGGATGCAGACAGAACCAGGCCCAAGTCCCCACCTCACTCTCGTTCATTTAACTCTCCACAAGCTCAGACGTGCGTGCACACTCACACAGGCACTCTTACCCACAGTGGTCACAGGGGCATACGTTCTCAGACCCGCATGGGATGCTCTGAGCACCCTCCTTTGCGGTGGAGGACACCGCAGGTGGACAAGAGATTCTGGTTGTCACCCCTTGCTTCTGCAGCACAGGGTGTGGGGACATCCTCCAGGCTCCACCTCAGTCACGTGCCAGACGCACACCGTCCCTCGGTGCCAGCGCAGCCCACGCCCTTACCCCGCGATCACCTTCCCACAGCTTCCCAGACCAGACGCCTCTGTACGCCCGCTGACAGCCTCAATTCCCCTGTGCCTGGAGGGTCGCCTCCTGCTAGCCTGCACAACCTAGCCAACTTCTCCACGTGCAGTGGGCTGTGACCCCAGCCTGGGGAGGGGGCCCCTTCCCTGGATGTCCACCCTTAGCCTGAGGGTGGCCCACAGAGCTCTCCTACACTCACCACTGCTGACCAACTCTTACGTTAACCTCTCCTGGTTCCTTTGCTGTGTGGGTACTGTCTCCTGACTGGACACAGACTGATACACACACATCTCCCTCTTACATATACACTTCTTATCTCACACGCACGTGGTTCCACACTCTCACATTGTCGCACACTCACCCCCACTTCCCCATTCTCTCGTTCATTTAGTGAGACACACTGAGCCTGCCCAGCCCTGACCATAGGCTCACCTCACCAGCTCTCCTGATCAGCCCTGGCCATCAGGGGCCACACACAGCTCCCCTGAGGTTCCCTCGACCTCCTCGCCACCCTCAGTGGAGGATGTGCTGCCATCTGACCATGCCAGGCCAGATCTAGGCAGTTACTTCCTAACCGGGTGCCCTTGGCTAATCAGGGTGAGTCACACTCACTGTGGTCACGGACACACCCAGGGCCCCAGACAACTAGAAATGTCCCAGGACTACACCTTCTTCTCTCAAGAAAGAAAAAACATTGTGAGATGGTATGATCTGAGAACCGTGTGGGGTTACAGCAGCGCCTGAATCTGTGTGCAAGGCAGGCCCTTCCTGCAGAATCCACTCACCGGGCAGCCCCGCTCCTGCCCTTGATGAACGCCAGATCATGCAGATGACAGTCTTATTATGGCCCAGCAGAACCTCCTTAACAGACAGTTCCCTAATGCCATCATCTTCACTGAGAATGGAAACCAGATCTCGTGGACTCCTCCCCGGGGGGCGGCCCCTCCCCCTGCGGGCCAGCTGTCCCCGTGGGGGGTCCCTCCAGCCCCAAGGCCCAGACAAGGGTGCTTGGCACCATCACCCTCTCCTCATCCACCTCACGCCCCTCCTCCCATATCCCGTTCACGTTTTCTCTTTATTCCAGTTAATATTTGATATTTACAGAATATATTTTGCAAAACATTTATGCCAAAAGTATATTCTGTGACAAACATCCATGAACCCATGGCTGACGTAACTGGACACTTGGCAACACTGCTGCCCCTCCCACGCCCCCACCTTCCACCTCATCCATTCACAGCAAACGTGAATCTGTGTCTGTGTTTTTCTTATCCCCCTCCATTGTAAAACTTTTACCTCATTCTTTTTTTTTTTTGAATTTTATTTTATTTATTTTTTTATATAGCAGGTTCTTATTAGTTATCCATTTTATACATATTAGCCTATATATGTCAATCCCAGTCTCCCAATTCATCACACCCCAGCCCCGCCACTTTCCCCCCTTGGTGTCCACGTGTTTGTTCTCTACATCTGTGTCTCTATTTCTGCCCTGCAAACTGGTTCATCTGTACCATTTTTCTAGGTTCCACATATATGCGTTAATATACAATATTTGTTTTTCTCTTTCTGACTTACTTCACTCTGTATGCCAGTCTCTAGATGCATCCACATCTCTACAAAAGATCCAATTTCGTTCCTTTTTATGGCTGAGTAATATTCCATTGCATATATGTGCCACATCTTCTTTATGCATTCGTCTGTCGATGGGCATTTAGGTTGCTTCCATGACCTGGCTATTGTAAATAGTGCTGAAATGAACACTGGGGTGCATGTGTCTTTTTGAATTATGGTTTTCCCTGGGTATATGCCCAGTAGTGAGATTGCTGGGTTGTATGGTAATTCTATTTTTAGTTCTTTAAGGAACCTCCATACTGTTCTCCATAGTGGCTGTATCAATTTACATTCCCACCAACAGTGCAAGAGGGTTCCCTTTTCTCCACACCCTCTCCAGCATTTGTGGTTTGTAGATTTTCTGATGATGCCCATTCTAACTGGTGTGAGATGACACCTCATTGTAGTTTTGATTTGCATTTCTCTAATAATTAGTGATGTTGTGCTTCTTGGCCATCTGTATATCTTCTTTGGAGAAATGTCTATTTCGGTCTTCTGCCCACTTTTGGATTTGGATTTTTTTTTTTTTTTTTTTTTTTTTT